>NW_017536063.1:95498-113478 GCF_001853355.1 Bactrocera latifrons | reverse complement strand
CAGCTCGGCAATATTGATCAAAAATGTTATGTGATCTGTTCCTCTATTACAACAACAAAAATTCTGGGAAAATGAGCCTTGCAGACCGCGTTAAAAAGKATAGCTCTTTAGCTTCTCATAATATATCAAAAAAATCGAAATCACCAAAAAAAAAAAATCGGAATTGAGTTTTGTTTTTGCTTAAAATTCACTATATCATATTACTCGTATGAAACCTAAAATTTTCAGTTTCTGCTTTCAGACATAACCAATAAATAACCATTTTATAACCGATATATAATCAATATATAACCATTTGCTAACCAGCACTCAAATTTTGTTTTATTATGAGTAGTTTCTATTAAATCGTTATCAAATTTTCAGCTTCCGCTTTCAGACATAACCAATAAATAACCATTTTATAACCGATATATAATCAATATATAACCATTTGATAACCAATACTCAAATTTTGTTTTATTATGAGTAGTTTCTATTAAATMGTTTTTCCTTCATCTCTAAACTTTTGAAAAGTGATGTTATGTTATTTTACATTTTAGGTGATGATATGGAAGAAAATTTTACCGAAATAAATTCACGAGATACTCAAAAATAATGTGTGCACTACAATTACGAAGGTATTAAATGAGAACTCTCTCTAAGCCATTATAGTCTCTTCGATTATGAAAAATTTTGAGAGCTCTGCGAGTGAAGAGCATAAAATACTTTTCATTTAGGTTCAAGTTAGTTACTCACTCAATAAATCGTTTTTTTTTTCTAAATATTCCAAAAACTTAAATTTGTTTAATTTGAAGCTTCCTATTTCTAACGAAACTGAACTTTATCAGTGCTTTCCATTTTTATAATCAAAATTTTTATTCCATGTGCTTGAATTTTTTTTAAATAAAAAGTTAAGTTATTTTTAAACCAAAAAAAGAAACTAAACATAATTTCTCATAGTGTATTCCAGGGCAAATTTTTAATCATATTTAGAATACTATACCTACATATATATTTTTTTATAATTTTATAACTGCAAAAGCTTATAAAAAATATATATTCTTGTAATCTTAACTCAAAATAAATAATTTACGATTTTCTTTTTAACAAATTACCAACAACAACATATCGTATAATCGTCGGCCTTTTACAATTACATATAAAATTGAAAATCACTTTACAAAACCAGTGCAGAGCTATAAATGTTACGCAAATTAATTATGTACCATAGAGAAAAGTTAATAAAGTTAATAATACGGAAGTAAGAATAATATACAATATTTRAAATGCCACTAGCAAAGGATATATAAGGCAGGATATTCACAGGAAATAGTTAAACGAACGGTGGTTGGTAGTTTTAAGTATAGAAAAAGAGTTAACAAATCAAAGGCAGCTGAAAAATTGGCTTARTACTCAATTGAAAGCAAATTAAAGCACGAAAGAGTTAGTTAGAGAACAGACAGGCGTTGAGTGAGTAAAAAAAGAAAGTGAGTAGAAAATTTACCGCTCAATGGCGCTGACATTGCCGGTGCGTTCCGAGAATTCCTTGATCTCCTCATTGCCTTTGATGTTATTCAACAGAGTTTCGCCGTGTTTGGCAGCRGCCAAAATCTCCTCCTGCACGCAAAAAAGAAGAATATTAATATCACTTAAAATCACCAATTATTATATAAAAGAAACCTTCAAACGCTCATAATCACCGCCTTGCACATCAATCAGCTTTTGTGTGGCCTCCACGGAGTTGGGAAATTCCGTATCGTGTATGGTTTGTATGAAAATATCCAATTCGGTTGACACTTGATGTGTGAGACTAGAAAATTTCTCAAGCGACTGTGGAGAGATATAATTAATATTAATTATTTAATGATTACTGAAATATAGTTAGGACGTATAATCGGACTTACTATTCGCTGCTGTATCCACTCGTGGTGAGAATATATTAACGTCCCGCCCATGTCCACKGTCAATTGAGATTTGTCTATGTACTCGTGCAGATCGGTGAGCGCCGAGCATACTACGAGCCGAAAGCGATACTCATCTTTTGAGAATTTTGTGCTTACTTCGGATATGGCTTTTTGGAATAGTCCAGATGGCCGCAGCACGTATACCACGTGTATTATGCCGGGGAAGTAGATCTGTGGAAGAAAGTGAATTAATTGCATAAGTTCTTCTCTATGAAAGATAGAAGGACTATCATCGAAAAAGTCGGGTCTCGATTTAACCAAAAAATGGCTGTTAACTCGGGATTATTCTTCTAAATTTATAATTTAACAGCAACTACCAAGCATAGTTGCTCAAAACAATGGAAGATTTTTTCCACGAAATCGGGGCCTACGTAATTGAAATGGTCTTGGACAACGATCCCGTCTAGATCGATAGGTCTTTATTGTAGCAGGTTAAACTCCTAYTTATCCAGATTCGACCTTGACATACAAAATAGATGTCTTACGTGCAATGAGTTCGAACCTCTTTGCATGCCTAATGAATCCCACTATCTAATACCTCTGACTAAGGTCCGACCCTGTTGAAACAGCTTATTCGTTGAACCTTACATTAGATGATTTCGATGTACCGTATTAGGCAACCACTACAACAAAAGCAACTTAAATATCTGACATTTCAAAGCATGTAGATTCGATTAGAAGTATGTATCTACAGCTGGTCTGGAATGTTCTCTTGTACAGTAGGCTTTCTATTATTACTTTAATCACAGAAGAGGAATATCTGTCAAAAAGGTATGTATRTTGTGTCACTTATCGGTCTTAAGTTTTTAGGTATTTCTAGCATCCGTTCAGAGAATACAATCACATATTGCTACAKATTTTAATACTTTAAAAGTTTATATCCTGACTCTTGATTGGCTTCAGATATCTTCTAATTTCAATTTCAGTAGGAAATCTCAAATAAATTACCGATATTCGCTGCAGCGCTGTCTTCACCGACGTCCATTTGTCTTTTCGTCGATCGATGATCAGCTGAAAGCCCAAATCGGTATCTTGCAGCCTAGAAATTTTTAACAGTCATTAATCAAAGTAATAAATAATCGTGTTTATGCTTGCTTACGATGGCACTGATGTGAGATATAAAATTAATTTCTGATAATCGGCCTCCTCCAATAAATTGAAATTGTTATTATCTGGGAATATGATCAGCGGACAGCCGCCATGTGAGCGCCCACCTAAAAAAAAAAATTAAGCACAAAGTAATTAAGCTCAGTGTGATTGTGATTACATTGTATTGCGCCCGTTACCCGTTATGATCGCATGCTGCGGATGTAGCAGATCAGCAACATCGGCAATATTTAGTACACCTTCCCCGCTCATCGCTGCTGCTGCCGCCGCTGGGCTGATGTGTTCCAACAGCGAGTTGATGCACTCAGCTGTGGGCAGTTGTTGTTGCTGTTGGGGTGTTTGTGCCTGCGGACGCAATGTTACCAGCGCTTCAGTGGCATATGACACACTCTGTGCTGTTGCTGGAGCGCTGTTAATGCCGCCGTTACTGTTATTATTTGCTGTAATTTGTTGTTGTGTTTTTGTTGGCGTTGCTGCTCTGTGTGCCGGCGTTGTATTGTTGCTTGGTATGCTGCCGGTACGTTGTATATGTTGTTGTTGTTGCTGTGTACTACTGGTGCTGGTGGTGCTCGCGAGCATTGACTGATGCAGCACCGTTTGTATTGAGGCGCCACTACTCACCGATGTTTGCGACTCAAGCATATGYTGATTAATTAACTGTTGTTGGCGTTGTTGTGCGGCACTCAAAACAATTGCCTGCGATTCGGCGAGTACGCTCTCAACGTCATTATCTGCAAAGAGTGTGTGGGGAGAGAGAGAGAGAGAGAGCGTGGTGAGAAAAGTATATAAATGCAAATGAGAATCGTAAACAAATTCAAAGTTGTGATAAGAAAGCTTTTTGAGGTAAATATTTTAGCAACATGATTAACAGAGTTGTTAGTGAAGTTGAGATCTACCATCTGGTTAGAGGACATAATTTTGTATCACAAAATATGTGTGCCTTTTTGTTTTGAAGCTTTCGATTTTATCGACAAGTTTTGAAGCCAAAAGAATGATTTCATTAGGTCTTATTCTTACTTCTAAGAACTAAATAAGTCAAATCAAATTTATATAGATCGAATATTYTATATATGAGTAAACTTATATGAGGCAATATAGAGATTGGACTGATAAATAAGGTTACAACAGTTAATCAGAATTGCAAATTCTACCGGYAAGACAAAAAAATTTCGATCCGGTAAAAAATAACTCACAGTGCGATATAGATCACATCGTCGTCTAAAATTCAAAATACGACCTGCGACTCTTCAASCGATAATAAGAAAGTGTGGGATATGGTCRCTGAGAAGCGTCARGCAAKTGTTAGAGAGATAGCAAGAGAGCTCGACATCTCTCGCGAATGTGTTTGGTAGAAAAATTGAGTATGAAACACGTGTTTCGACTCGACAAAATTTTTTTCAAAAAAGGATATCTTAAACAAATCTCTTTGGAAATGCTTGATCATGCMAATTACGATCCCACAATCGTAGAGATAGCCGATTAGACATGGGGTTTATAAGTTTGACATGCAAACAAGTAAACAATCATCGGAATGGAGGGAAAAAGACCAGCCCAAATCAAAAAAAAAACCACGCCAAAGCCGCACAAAAATCAAGCTGATGCTCATTGGTTTTTCGATACACTTGGTTTGGTGCAAATTCATGATTTGTTCCGGAGGGACAGATGGACGGTATATTCGCCATATTGTGTGACACCCCTCGAAAACGGCTGAAACTGTGGACATGGATTTTACACAATGCACCACCGATCAGCCATCGTACAGAAATTGCCGCTCCGTGGAACCCGTTTTCAGTGTTTCGAGGACTGGAAAAATYGTTGGCATAAACGTATTTCATATGGTGGCGATTAATTTGAAGGCAACAATAAAATATTGCTGAATAATTGAATATTTTTCGTTTTTTTTACAATTTCCGGGCAGTTTTTCACACATGACCCGAAATTTTGCACTCGTCCATTTCTCCCTTAGAATCTATTCATTTGTGGGGACTGCTGATATCGGAAAACTATGGAATATACCATAAAAACTGGTCGAAGTTTTTAACTGAAATAATTTTGAATGTTTTATGATCAGATGGGATTACATATCGGCCTCCCTAATGAAGCGAAATTTGTTTTTAAAAATACACAAAAATATTTTCCTGGTATATGCTACATTGACAAAAGTGAGCGTGAGTAATTGCATTATGTAATTACATCACATTAAAAGTGTGCTGTTAGTCAACAAGAATTTGTGGTTAAAGTTTCAAATTGATAAGCCGTAAGTAGTCGAAGTGAAAAAAATATACAACTACATACTATACTCTTGAACAAATTTTATTTTTGCATTCGATATTTTTCCGAAATCAAGAATTGAAACTAATTGACAAGAAGCCGAAAATATAGAAGCGATCACAATGTTACATCAGCGAAGTGCTTAGAGTRATTCGAGAAATGGTTCCTGGTTTACGGAACGAAAACACTGTTTRTTGAGTGTGCTTTAAAATCATCTTTTTCGAATTGAATAAATAAAGCTTTACTTATTAAAATAAARAAAATTAGGTGACCAGTAATAATACGCTTCATGACATCCTGGTAGTCGAAAAACTTTGTTTCACAGACGTTAACGCAACGGAGATTTTCAGTTTATATCAAAAAGTCTTACTATTTGCTGCCCACATTCTTTTTGGTTACGAAAAATCAAATAAAGAAAAATGTAAACAATTGTCAATTTCTCTTTTAATTTTGTGTACTGATTTTTAAATTTATTTTGTTGTAATGTGTTCTTGGCTCTCTTTGCCAATTTGGCAAATAAAAATAAAGCYTKWCTGTCCTGCCAACTGTTGAGAGCTTAATGGCAATATGAAAATAAACAAATAAAGAAAAAATATTTTTATTCTTTCTTTTTATGATTATTTTATTTAATTATTATTTTGCTTTTGCAGCAAAGGCACTTTTATTGAGCCTAATTGATGGAAATTGCAAAGAATTATGGAGTGTCCCATATAACTTCATTTGTGGTTAGAAAAAGTCTGCAACTTGAATTAGCTTTAAATGCTGACAATTGACAAATAAACTGTTAGTTATTAAAAAATAAAGAAAATAGTAAAACAGATTGCGAAAAARKYMARSSKYSGRARSYWARAAAAAGAAGGAAGCTGGCGCTCTCAGTTAAATTTGCTGACTGCGGCTGTTGAGAAAGGTAATTAAGTAATGACAAATGTCTCACATTTAATTAAATGAAATGATTTTTAACTGCGATTACAAAGTACGGATAGTTTATATTTCTAAGCCCACACTGGCTTTTATGCAGTGAATACCCACTAAATTACCTATGAAACTAATTAAAAGTTTGTAATTAAACTCATGAAATTATAGTTCGCCGATATTTGATATTTTCTTTGYTAGTACTTTTTCCGCACTTTAATTAACAGTTTGTAACACATACATTGACACATATTATATTTATTAACCTACCCACCGCCTACTGCCCGCAAGCATTCTAAACAGAATGGATTTTGATCGAGAAAGGCAACAATTAACTGACCTTCTGACTATAATTTAGAATTTGCTGGTTTAATAATGGAGACTTCACATTTGTAACATTTGACAGTGAATTACACACATACGCATACACACACACATGTATAGAAAAGTACCCACGATCATTTGTACTTTCAATTAGAAAGGTAATAACTAACTAACACGATACAAAACATATAAACATAGACGAAAATAACAAAAGAGAAGCACAAAAACTATGAATAAAAGTTGGAAAATGCACACAATGAAATAAAACGCGGTTAATTGCTTTGTATCAAAGCAAARGAAAGAAAGAAAAAATGAATAAAATTGCAAAACAAACATTGATGAAAAAGGAAAAACCAAAAATTCAAAAACATGAGCAGAAAAGGTAATAAATAAAACTATATGAATGAAAATGCATAAAACAACAAGGAAACAGCTTTTCTCGATTTTTTTTTTTTTTTTTGTGAAGGTCGTAGAATGAAACATATGTAAATTATAGATTTACTACAATAATACGCAAACAATAGAGACGGTTGCGGTTGATGACACACGGATTTACTATATATGTATATAGTGTACAATTAATCTATTATAAAATATTAAAAAAAATTTAAAAAAAATATTAAAAAAAAAAAACTTAAATTATAAATATAAATATAAAGAAGGTTTTCAATATTTCATGCGGCAATGGAAATAAAATAGGCAGGTAAAAAGAGTGGGATAAAGTACTGTGGAGCAATTTTCTAATGTTGCTGCGTAAAGAAAATTCTTGAAAATATATGTTTAATACTTTTAACATAGTTCGTTAATAAAAAACGTATAAAAAAAAATAAGAGCAACTATAGACCACGTAACCCCTTAAGCATTTATTTATATGAAAAAATGTATACATTTTCTATGAAAAYATTTATGAATTATGTAAATATATTTTCAAACACCTGTTATACCACAGAAGTTAATTGATTTCTCTATTTCTCACAGTTTGCAGMACGAGGCGATGGTCAATTATATTAATTTTTGCGAGAGAAAATCTTTGCGGATCGAAGTATCTGAACCACTGTACATGAAAAGTATGCATTTAGCTACAATTTAACAATAATTTTCGTGCAAATATTACTTTTAGTTTTCTTCTTTCAGTTGTGTTAGTATTTCCCACAGAAAATCAGAATATTATATGCATTTTTAATTTGAATCACATTTCGCCTTGCATAGTCAATAATCCCAGAAGGGCGTTCCCTCAACGTTTGTCACATAAAATATGTATGTATGAACAAATGCATATAGTATATATGATTACTGTAATTTCAATTGCAACTCACGCAATATGTATTTACAAGTATATGCGTACATATGTATGTATATATAAATTTAAACAGGGAAAAAATATTATTTACCAACAAAAAATGTACTAAATTGCGGCCTGCAGGAAAAATATGGCTTGGTGGAAACAGTTGGAGAAATTTAAGTAGTTTATTCACTGAAATATTGTGCTATACATCTACTTTATATGTTTTTTATATATTGAAAAACTATTATAAAGTATTATTAGGATTGGATGGAGGATGGAGTCATGTGTAGAAGTTCACGCAAGTGAGGGAAGTTTTCTGATCGCCATTCACTTGGGAGTGGCCAGAAACGATTCTTTTACATATGACTCAAGCAGCTGACGACTTCCGGTTCTTGACCAAGTATCCTCTGGGTAGCCTAAGAACATCCGTTTGAAGGCGAGCTAAAGTGAGAAGCCGAAACATTCCCTGCATAGGGTTGTGCGCTGGGCTTGGGACCCGCCACGTAATAAAACCACCCCAATGACAATAAAAATTATTCGAGACATTGCCAATCTAAACCCATAACATTTTCTTATCTTTCTGGAATTTTTGGGAATTCCTTCCAAAAAGTAGTTCAGCGGCTTGGCGTCCCAAAAGCCAAGTCTTGCTACACTGAAAGCTCAGGTCTTCTTTTTWAAGAGATTCAAGCCACTTGTGACAMATTCGTACAGCTAGGGTATTTTCAACATAAACTTCCACCAAAAAACAATGACTTTGTGCAGATGAAAGTTATGTAGAAAACTCCTGCAAAACTAGTGTTGCAGGCGCAAAATTTCACATTTTTGGGTAAAGAAATWATTTTTTGCTTACACCTGAAAGAATTGCGTATACTGACAAGGAAGCAAAAAGGCATTAGCTTTCCAACTCATTTTCGGCATATTGGAACARTGAAATAAAAATCTAGTTACAACAGCTCTATTGGCAAATCGAACGAATATAGTTATAGAGCCAATATTAAGAATCAATGAACTACGTTTTTTTTGGAAATTTCGAAATTATAAAGCGTTCAAATTTTTTGTAAAAAATTTGCCTGCGTTGAAAAAATTACAAATAATTTCGCTTTATCAACGAAAAACTTCAAACTAATCAATGCCATTTTTCTTAATCAAAAGCAAGTGAGAATAACTTTATTCACATACAAATTTTAAATTTATCTTAATTTTATGAATAACTTCTTCTGGTGATTTGAAAACCCCAAACTGCTAGCACTTTCAAGACAAACAAATTTTTAGTGCAAAGTATATAATATTTCCTACAGGATTTGTTGGCATGCGATTCGTGTAAATAATTAAATGTGAGACAATAAGTAAATACCAAAATTACAAAAAAATACTTAAGCTAAACAAATTTAATAAAAATGCCGTCACAAGCAAATGTGATAATAAGGGTTTTGTGTGTATACATATGTACTATATATACAAATAAGTGTGGGTAAACAGAGAAATCTTTTAGTTGCAGAAAATTCTAAATATGTGCATGAGCTCACATATAATTAATGTCAGATGTTTGTTGAAARATTCGTGATTCTTTAATACATATTACTTACATAGAAAGTTACTGCAGAGGGAAGAAGAAGAGCTGACACACATAAACATTTATTTCTATTCATAAAGTGATAATCAGACTGAGATTCCATTAAATTCTCTATTCTATAAATTYAGCTGATTTTTGTAATGTTAACTAGTATCATATTATAGTATTGAAGATATACCATATACTGTTAAGAAAAACGTTATAATTTTCTGAGGGTGAAAAATATATTGATTCAGAAACATCTAAAAAAAAAAAATATTAAAATTGCGACATGCATTTTACTCTACCAAAAAGTCTCTAATTTTCTTAAATCTTTAACTTCTTAACTTTGTTTTCGCTCAACACTTTCTAAACCATTAAAGCATTCGTTACTAAAGCAATGACGAGTGAATTAAAAAATGCGGAATGTTTCAATTATCGAATCGTGACATTTGCTGATCGTTTAGTGGTTGTGATAATTGCTCTTTACAACACTTTTCATTATATAACTTTGCGAATGTAAGCAAACTGATGAGTAAATGTGACTATTGGAAATTTGTTGTTATTGGAAATRTTGTACTAGTTACATATACTGGTGTAGCCTCTAAAGAGGCCTAAGAATTTCCAAGAATTTTCCAAAAATAATTTGTCTTATAAAAACTTAGACTGACGTCTATCCAAATGTTCCATTGGAAAAGGCAAGAAGGCACAATGATTAGATGCGCTCCTAAGTTCGCGCTGCTTTTGTTTTTTTTTAATGAAAATGCAATTTTTTGTACGGAAATGGTTACAAATGATTAGTTCGCTGTATTGCATATCGTTAGCGACAACTTTTTCAATCTTTCTGGCACAGCTCGAATAATGGAAAACTTGTCATGCTATCCAAGAACCAAGCCATTTTTCGATGTCATCTTGTGAGCGGAGCTGCTTCTGAGCCAGACTATGTGCCATTGAACATACCAATTAATAAAAATAAATTGACCACGGGAGGCCGAGCATTATCGTGCAATAGAATCACTTTTCCGTGCCCTCCTGGTATTGAATACAAAAGTCACCAGTCTAGGTTAAGTCTATAAAGTTTTGTATATGTATATCAAAATCGGCCATCTATTGACAAACAGCGGGAAGTTATTATAGTTGCTAATAATCTGGTATAGATAGACACGAAATTAACTTTGGTTTATATTTTACGTCAACGACGAAACTCATTCTTAAAGAACAATACATTTTTGTTATTTTAGCAATATTTTATTAGCAATTTTATATAAGTAAAACAATACTACTTCAGAATATTGAAATTGATTTCTGTTTTTTTTAACGGATCATTAGACTGTTTCTTATATATTATTTGTGAAAGACTTGTTTCCAAATATTTTTTTGCTCTGTAATTATGTAGAATAATAATATTTTGAAAAATGCTAATCTCTTCGTAAGTTCAGTGTTTTGTTATAAATCCGGTGATAAAACAAACACCATATATATTTTGATACAGTATATATCCATACTTACTTTAAATAAGATTGAAGGATATATTTGTCGGCGATTATATTAACGATCTATTATATTGGTGAAGGTAAGAGCTGTTTTCTCAAAGCGGTGAGAAATTAAAGCATAAGCTCCAACTAACAAACCATTCGTCAAACGTAATATTTTCTAAAAAGGATTACATATTCTGTTGGACCAAGTAGGCACTTGAAAGAGCACAAGAAAAGTTCGATTAGATACTTGTAGTTTCGAAAAGGTATTAAGGGAAATTAGAGATTTCTTCAGACTTATTATACTTTAGAGGCTTATACTAAATCTGGTACTTGATATTTCTTCACTTCCATCCCGGTACCTGTGATTTCAAAGATGCACCACACTCTTAAGCCCCTTCTTTCAAAAATATCGCTAATATAATGAAAATCTTCTAGTCCAACCATTATGAGTGTACTCTTTCGATTACTCCGGAGYGAAACGTAGCACAAAAAATCATGAGTTAACTAAAGTAAGAAACATTCATGAACCGAATTTTCATTTAGAAATCGCTCTGAATTCAACAAAACCGATCCATTGATGCGGATGATTACTGGTTAATGAGATTTTACAAGAATATCGGGTGGCAACGGACGAAAATGAATAGCGCCGAACCGTGACTAAGTCAGAATTGACGATTGGCAACATTTTTCTATGTGTTTGGCTCGGTTTTGAAGGTATTTACTACAAACGGTTACCTATAATAATATGTAATATATATCATAACCTCTTAATTTAGACCCGTGTTTGCCAGTAATTGGAGCATATGACGGAAGCAACCGCACAGCTGCGGCCACCTTGAGAGAGGAGTTGATCAATTAGGGACATTTCAGATGCTCATGGAGCRTGGTTTGGAGATTCTTATGCATTCGCCTTGAAGTCGAGATATGTTGTGCCACCTGTTCCTAGCTAAAGCTTGTGAAAATTGACCGCCCAGTACTATTTTTGTTTTTTTTTTTTTTTTTGCCAAAAGGAAGAAGCGTTTCTAAGAGAATGATATTATGAATTATTGCCTGCAAAATGACAAAAAGTTATTGAACAAAATGCTGCACATTTGACCCAAATCGGATTATTCWAACAATACCAATAAACTACATGAAAGCTTTTTGATTTTTTACTAAACCTTACAGCCTACATAAAAGTTGAGATACAATAAATAAATATTCATACACACAAAAGTACAACAACAATTACAAATATTATTTTTTTTTTTTAATAAAAAGTGCTCAGTCTTCAAAAATGTGTCTGCGAAGCGTAATTTGCTAGTATTATTATCAAATTTATAGCAATTCAACATGAGCACTTACAAAAGTCTGTAGACGACGAACAAAAAATSGAATAATAAAACGAAAAACCAACAACAACAATAAAATAATGCCACACAGAAACCAGACAAAAATGCGCAAAGTTAGCAAAAATATGATTTTTACAAAGAATCGAAAAAAATTATAATTTTCTGTTTTGGAAAAAAGGTAAAATTTGGAATTTCATACCGCCAACGGGTGTGCTGGTGCCGATTCCCATGCTGACTGAGTGTTGAATGCAATAAAGTGGCTTTGTGGGAAGTTTTCGTGCGCGTTCACATTCGCCGGCTGCCCTCACCTGGCTGACAAAGCCAMTAATTCAACGAAACTTTTTTCCAAACTCCTCAATTTCTGTTTTTATACATATGTACATGTGCAAGTATGTTTGCTTGTTTGTRTGTATGTGAGGCAAGCACGTTTTTTGTTACACTTTTATTTGGCTCTCTGCTGAGGGTCGCGCGCGTGTTTTCCAGTTTCCATCAKTATTCTGYATATGTTTTTGCGTTTCTGCYTTTACACTGAATTTTCGTTGATTTWTTGTAGGTTTTGCRCTAATGAGAGTAACAAAATATATGCTAAAAAAACACAGCTGCCGAAGTGGAGGAATATATTTGTAAAAATCAGAACACAYACACACTTTCATACACATCTACAGCATCAGCTGTTTTGCCACTTAAAGCACAGCACGACAACAAATTGTTGGAGATCACTTCAGTTAGTACGCGATAACTTGCTAACTAACAAACTAATGGCAGTAGTTACAACCACCGCGTGTTCTACAAATACTATTACAACAACARTAACGAGAATTGATATGTAATGCGACTACCGTGATCCACCGACCGACATGCGCTGCCACAGTGCTGGGCGCAATTGAAACTGTCGCGCAAAATATTGACTCTGCCGGCTGGGCCACTGCAAGTCGTTAGCAAAACAAAAACAGACACAGCTCGGCATTGTCAACGACAAAACAACTCCGCGAGTAAGTGTTGCCGCAGCGCGATGCAACGAGTGACGAGTGAAAAGGTAAACAAGAGTTACCTGCAAGTCTCGGCAGAAAACAAGCGCCAAAATCGCAGAAAACTTGCTGGGCAACAATAACACAACAACACACAGCCAAGTATATGCTCGTTTCATATACAAAAGCTACTTCATATACAACCACTGCATCGACTACAATGACTACAGCATCAGAGCCAGCGTCAGCGCCGGCGACACCTCCAAGCGCTGATCGTGACGTTTTAGCATTGTCAACAGATCGTTGCAATAATGGCGTATTACCGAGCACACACACACAACTGAGAACAGAATAGGGGGGGTATTACAAGAATAATTGCAGCAACAACAATGTCAACCRTGTTGATGACATTGCCGATTGTGTGGCCGTGGGGTTCGTTCTGTGCGCTCCGATGACGTTTGCTGCGAAACGAGATTTTTTTCTGGCTTGTCATGGAAGAAAAAATAATAWTCGTAAATAAAAACGCAGAAAAAGTTTAACTGAAACGAACAGTGCAATTAAATTTGTCGAGCGGAAAGATGCTTGGTGCTTTTTTGTCTCTTCARATTAGCACTTTAATGTTTGACGAGTTAAACTAAGAAACGGCAATGCAGCGAACTAGTTGCTAACTGCCSCAAGCGGAACTAGTCGGACGACTATATTCTAAAATTTAAAAATACGGGTTTTCAATTGGGTTAGGTTGGGTTAAGTCATAAGGTTGTTCTCAAAACCGATGTCGCTTGGATAGATATTTCACCAGATCCGAATAGATCGACGAAGCATTTTAAGCTTACCATATTTTTATGAAGGCGGTTAAATTAATCTCATCAACTTTGCTAAATTCATCAAAGGTGTGTCTGCGGTAATATTTCAATCTCAGTCTGGCAATAGAGGAGGAAGTGACAAGTAGATTTCAATTCGTCTTTCTCCATACAGCTTTGTTTAAGAGAGTCCGACGAAATATTTAGGCGTACCACTTGTGGGCTTATTGTCAGAACCCCTTGCGGCGACTTGCCGTAATCCAGTAGTTGGGAATATCTCTTACAGCTCAGTTTAGTTTAGAAGGTTCTCGCAGTCGTTTAAGTTCTGAACAGAATGAAAGGAGACATCAAAAAACATCGACCGATTGACAGACTGCAGTMAATGTCTAGAGTAAGGCCCCACTCGAAGAATGGAGCATCTCTTGTAGAGGTAGTGATAGTGAGGCCACAGAGTCTGTTAAAATTCGCGTRAAGCACTACTCCTCATGAAACTAGTAATTGAACTRCATCATGCTATCACAAAGGATCAAAACTGGTCTATTCGTGGCTCRTTGGCCTAAAAGCTTAACCTAACCTAACCTACTTCCAAGGTGGTTCCTTTGAATACTATTTTGTTATTSAAGCAATTTCCAAGGAAGTTTACTTTCTCAGGAAGTGAGCTTTTCGAAAGGGCGCTCTGAAAATATCGATTTTATTCGGTAAATATTTGCAATTAGGTTTTCAAGAGCCACTGTGTATTATGTTCTGAAGTTGGCTATGCCTACTTATTCGTAGGTTTTTGAAAAGAACTATGGTAAAAAGCTTATACCTAGTAGAGTTTAAAATAATAACTGGAAGCGCTGTATGAGCAGATAATGAGTGAAATACTTCTTAAAGTTTATTTGTTTTTTTTTTTTTTTTAATTTGTGCGTGTCACTTCTTCGTTTGGAAAGTGAAAGCGGAAATCCCTGTTATAATCTGCTGACACTCTTTTCTCATCATTGTGTTCTTACTAAGATTCGATCTTCGACTTTTATTTGCTTGCTTTACCAATTTTTCTTTCACTTTGGTTAACACCTCATAACAAAACATGGTAAGACACCATAAAAATAACTGCTAATAAAAGCAGGAAAAAATCAAAAGAAGAGAAAACAAACAAAAAAAGAGGCGCTAAGGTGTGAATGCTTTGAAACAGTATAAATTMCTGGAATATAGTAAAAAGAATTAAAAAAGAATTAAGATGAACTTAAAATATTTAAAAGCTTTGGACARAAGGCTAAAAGAAAAGCAAGACCAAATATAATATAGGCATAATAAACGAAAATTGAACTGTCTTCTCTGCATTTGTAAGAACTCTCCAATAAAAAAAAAAATATATTCACACTCTTTCCTTTGTGGCCTCAAAGACAGTTAAGTTTCAAAACGATTATAATATACACCGTTGTAAATACAGACAAAGATCAATTAAATTAATGAACAACGACCAGTACTCGCTTGAGCTGTCTCGCCGTGATGGATGGTCGCGTCGAAGTCGAAGCTCGCGCCAATGACTGACTGGTTTTAGTGCTTGCAGCGTCAGAGATCGCAGCTCCGCGCAACAAAGCGGAGATCATCCACCAGACTGCAGCTTTACAGTCATTACAGGCATTATTGTTGGTGTTGTTGTAGTTTAGCGTTTTAAAAACTTTGTGCTGCGCGTTAATAAATAAATATGTTTTTACTTGCAAAGTGTTCAATCCGAAGCTGCAACAATTCTTTACAGCTAGCAACTGCAGTTAATCGTTGTTATGTAGCACATGGCACATGGAGTTGTTGTAGTCAGTAAACGTGTGTTGTTTGTGGTTTTTCTATGCGCTTTATTGCTGTCATTTATGCTAAATTATCAAAGCAACAACAAACACATATGTTATATATGCAGATATTTCTTTAGCGTTTTCAAGTTCACTAACATTTTATCAGCATATTTGTTTTGCTGCTTTCTTGATTGGCTTGGCGATTCGCACTTCTTAGTTGTGGAGGCGTTGAAGCTGACGCTTTTAAATTTATGATTTTTTCTTCTTTTTCCACGTTTGTATATTTCTGGTTATGAAGATACTATATATTATATGCCTTATAAGTTCATGAAAGTTTCGCATTTGAGGTCATTTGAGGACACATTTTTAATTCACAAARATCAGTCTAGRTATTACAATGACAGCTGACCGATTTGATTTGTAGAAATAAATGTTATATTTAAGATCTAACGCTAATAAAATCGGTTAGTTTTGTCCATTCTCGTTGAATTCCCTATGATATTTTTTCTTAGTGGAAGTTGCTTTCACCAAAATCACGAAATGGAAATATTATTGGTAAAAAAATAATAAAGCAAAAACAAAATATTCCTTACTGCTCAGTCAGTATATGCAGCTATATGCTATGGCGGTCCGATTTGAACTATCTATTTAAATATTGAGCAAAATTTCAAAACTAAGGGACCAATGCGGGTATATACAGATGAGCGGAAAGAAAGACAGACGGCCATCGASTCAGCTCCTCTCGCTGATCAGACAATAAAATATTTGTAATACCCAGAACGAAGAGTCGGAGATGAGCTTAGGTAAGGTTAGATGGCTGATCAAAAATTACACATAGACTACTATAGAACTACTAAAGAAGAACTCCTGTGTTCGAAGAAAACRWGAGCACCAGGATGCCTTTTCTTGCYAGCTCATCAGCTATACAGTTTACTGCAATTCCACTGTGACCTGTCACCCACAAACGTTTTAAAGTGATTGAGGATATCCGAGGGTTCAGACMTGTGTTCTTTTAGGCACCCATACTCTCTGAGTGTGATGGCAACTTTCGTAGGCATACACCATTCGGCGATGTTCACGGGCAATATGTGCTTTCGAGTTTCTTTGCAAATGTGATGTTTTCAAGAGCCCTCCACCATATTAAGAYTCYATAGAACWTAATGGGCTTGACTATGGTGTCGTATTTTGTGAACCAGAATCATGAAATATTTCCAAATTACACCTATCTATATTATATAAATAAAAAAAGGAAAWTTAAAAACTTTCTTTTTGCATTTCTATGTCTATTTCTATACCTTATCATCAGCGCAATTATATAACGGTCARCAAATTTTATTGCTCTTTAATTGGTGCGGGTCTTCTTCATTGATCGCTAGCARTGAAGACGTTCAGCGCAAATTGAAATCAAATAACGTCAATTTGCATAATAAATTGAAATTAATTAGACATAAAATTTGCGAGCTCAATTATCTTGTTCACCACCTGCACATTTTTTACAACGAAGAATGTGAAATAGAAGAAGGTTTTTGAAAATTGTATAGTAAAGTGCAWWAATATTAGTTTGTCAAAAAAGTCTTGCGGYATTTTTTTATTGAATTTTCAATTGTTCATAAAATTTTTTTTGATGACTCATGCCCAGCTCTTGACCGATGCTACTATGCCGGTCACTTTCGACCAATTCAGCGATTTTATCGCCATTTTCGACGACAGGCCTTCCTTAAGTCACGAACGACTTAAAAGAAACGACAATCAATCAAACACGTGTTAGCGCGTGAAATGAGCTTTCCAAAAAGATATAGCATGACCCGATGCTAGAACTACGCGCTCTCAGCGCCAACTAGCGAAAATACCGCAAGACTTTTTTGACAACCTTTATATATGAATGAAGAGAATCAAATACCAATAGTTGCATGGCAGCGTGAGTAATTTGACTTTCAAAGTGTTTGCCTAAAATATTATGTATGAAAATCAATCTGAAGAAAAACGAAGAAMGGTACAATGGGTATAGGCAGAAAATCACTGCAAAAGAAATTTGAAAATCGAAAATGTGTAGCTTAGAGAATGATTTTACTTTAGTTTAAGTATTATGTATTTCACTAAAAATGATCAGAAGTTTGCAAAAGTGATGTTGTAAAAAAAATAATTTCCAGATTTAAAAATTAAAACATTGACAAATTACAGCTAAAACACAAAAACTTTTCGTTGTTAACGCGTCTTAAATATTTTAAATTCAATAA
>NW_017536063.1:79376-93908 GCF_001853355.1 Bactrocera latifrons | reverse complement strand
AAATTTATTAATTTAAATTTTTTTATTCATTTTTATTTGTGCTAATCCTTTTTCCGGAATATTTTTTTTCGAATATGTTGTTTTTACAAATCGATATAAATACACATTTTARGTATGCATGTTTATATTGGTGCGATCAAAATTTAATGTCAAAGAATTCAWTTATTTTYTTTAGTTTTATGTATGTATGTATTTACAGTATTTTTCAAATTGTGTATATAGCATTCATTTTGATGGCTATCGGATTCCACAGATTTTATATACTTTCCTGACGTGATCATTCGTTTCTTTTGGCTAAAATTCGATTAGTACTGATATCATGAAAACTTCTATCAGTGTATAATTTTGAGCTGAATATGGTATGTACTTGTACTTGTTCATATACAGGTCTAACGGTTTTCATAGCTTATTGGAATTTACTCAAAGATTTTTCATGAATCGTATATGCAACAAAATTCCTAACACTGAAAGTTGTCTACTGTCTTTGTGTCTAAAGAAAAGAAGATATAGGGATACAAAAAATATATATAAAAATTTAGTTTCTGAATATTTGCTACAACGCTCCTTAAAGTATAATTCTATTTAAGACAAATGTCAGTATCCGAAATTCGCGTACAGAACTCTACGCAAATGAGGCAACAGGCATTAAATAATATAATGTTCACCCTTGATTAAAAATACATTTTTTTTTAATACTTTTAATGTTAGTTTTACAGTTCCTTATAAAGCAAGAATACAATACAATTTAGCACATAGAGAAATTTTGATCTATAAAAATCAACAAATAGGTTATCCTCTGAAGCTTTAAAGCTCCTCAGTATTCCTTAATTGGCCTTTGACAAGAGATTACGTCTAATAAACCATAATTGCAATTGACAAGGGCCTTAAAACACCAAAGCTTTCAAGGAATTGACTATAGCACCAAAAATTATACAGGTTAGGAAATTTGTATTAAAAATTTAGATTTTAGCAATGCAAAATATATATGTAAATTGCAAAAAACAGCTCATTTACTGTMGAAAAAAGCCTGGACAAATAATATTTTTCCGCATTATCTTGAATGATTCATTTGATTCTTATTACATAACTGTATTAAATCACATTGCATACTCATTCCACTTCAAARCAAATTCCAGAACCAAAATTTTATGTTTTGCTTAATGCGCCAAAATGTAGGCAACATTTATTGACTTAGTTGACATTTACACGAAATAGAACTCAGCGAAATTGTGTGAATTGATAACGAAAGATTTGATCAGATAATTTGCACTTATACATATATGAATATGTATAGCTTTATTTATACAATATATAATGTAATTAATGGCATCGCTTTCGTAGAGTAATTTGATTAATAGAGTATTAAGTCTACACTTTAGTGACACAGCCGAACAAAAACATTAAATTTTTTTCAGTATTTTCACGCACTCTCATGTTTGTATGTATTTACACTTGTATACTATATATGTATGTGGTTAAGGCATAGCTAAATATAAGCGTAAGGCATTTCAGCTAGACAACACTGCTAATGCAATTAGAAGTCAACGCTCGTGTACGTCATTAACCTGCGACAGATAGGCATTCCTAAAAAACAAAAAAAAAAAGCGCAAAAAAGCTAAAAGCGAACGCATGACAAAAACACGCACGGAAATGTGACAGCGGCAGAACAAGTGAACTAGTACATACTAATGGCAGTACGTAAGTACCGACCTATGTGCTAATGTGCAAGCGATTTTGCTTAACAATGTTACACGAACTCTGTTACATACGTTTTTTACTAGCTGAATGATACGTGCACTTTTCCAATACTTTTTAGGCACTTTCCTTCGAGATGCTTAGCTCCACACACACACACACACACACACACACTTTCGTTTACACGATCACTGCGAGCTCGTACAGGTATTTAGAATCACTAAGAGTGCATTTTTTCAAAACAAAACACTTTTTAGATTGCTTGACCAGCTTGGCAATCACTATGCTTGAATTTGATATTTATTAAGAATATGAACTTTTGTTCGAAAAAAATTGTCTCCACGAATTTCGACGTTTTTGAAAATTGCTTGCGGCCTTCGCATTTAGCACTGAACTCACGCGCTCCCACATTAGCCAACACTGGACAGTCGCAAACGCGTTGGATGCTTTCTAAGTGGCRTTACTCTCAGCTGAGATGGGCGCTGCGTGGAGCGTTTGGCATGGAGATCGCACCAAAATTGGCTCACCAACAATGTAGCGAGCTGGGAGCMGTTTGTCTTTGTTGTACTTTTGTTATTCTCCCGCTTGGCTATGACGCTAGTGCTCAGAATGCTCTATGGCAGATTTWCTTAATGCCAGGGTTGCCAGTTGAAGTTTATAAAATTTGTATGTGATTTTGTAAATATTTTTTGGAATACAGAAAAAATTGGGTTTGAATTAAGAACATAATATTTAAGATTTTAATTCTGTTTAATTATTATTATTATTTTTTTTTAAGTACAATGAATTTAAATTTATTTATTTTTGAAGGCGAATTTTTGAACCAAAAAGTTCCCATTGTATTATTATTGTCTCGGACTGACGTATGGAATTGAAAGCATAMAAAGCCTGAAGCCCAAGCGACATCGCGCTCTAAGTTCTTGAAAATTTCAAAGAATGAGGCTCATTTCTGGCTCAACGGKTATGCCAACAAGCAAAATTCCCGCWTTTGGAACAAAGATCAACCTGAAGAGATTCAAGAGCTGTCCTTTTATCTAGAAAAACAACCGTTGCCTGTGGTTTGCGGGCCGGTGGAATCATCGGCACATATTTGAAGCTCATGATCTCTCAAACACTTGGTTTCAACAAGATGGCATCTCTTCTCACACATCGCATAAATCAATACATTTATTGAGAGAACACTTCGGTGAGCAGATAATTTCAAGTGTATGGCTAGTCGATTGGCCACCTAGATCGTGTGATATCACATCGTTACACTTTTCATGTTGGGATATGTAAAGTCTAAAGTCAATGCAGACAATCCCGCTTCGATTTACCAGTCGAAATGCTTGAACGAGCCATCGAGTATTGGACTCAACTGATGGATTATATGAGACGTAGCCGCRGCCTTGTGATAGGTCACGCACAGAGGAGGTGTACGATTGTTTCCTTATTCATTTATCAGTTATTCTCCAAATCGATAATGCTGCTTTATGGTGGCTGAAAGTCTGTATTTACATTTGCTTCACCATCTTGAATTTTGTTATAAATTTTCATCTGTTGTCTTTACTGTATTGGGTACAATTCCTTGGATTCGTCTAAGATCCTGTCTTTGCCAAAAATATTCCTGTTACTAAGAATACAAATTATGTACAAGTTGACCTGACAGTGAGCTTAAAACCTTACTACATTTTTTGACTATGCTGAAAATAATCTTCGGCGGCGACCAATCTAACAGTGTCGACAGGTTATCTGTATATAACCAATAAATGTAGTGATCTCGGGTACTTAAATAAACTTTTCTTTTCATATATTATATATAGATATTATACAATAATGTACCATGCAAACCAGAATACACACGTCGTCAACTTCTTAAAATTTTTTTTTCTATACATACTTTTTAGCATCCAAGCATAACTTCTGCACAATTAGTAAAATAGATTTTTTTTATATAGAATAAGAGGAAAGTTTTGGCCATAAAGTACCTCACATATGATGTCATTAGAAGAAGTGATTTATGGATATAGCTCAAGAAATTCTTTACTACTAAAATTAGAAAMAATTCTAAAATTTCCAATGAATAAAAAATCTACCAAAAAATCAGAATTCCTCCTCAGTTGACAACCCTGCTTACTGTTTAAATGTTAARTGAATTTATTCTAGAGAGCGTGAGAGTCGTTAACAGCGTTATGCTACGAGCGAGTGCCAATAAATTAAAGCTTTATCGCCGAGTTGCTTATCAAGCACATGCCACTCTTTTGTTTACAGCAATATTTAATGTTGCTGATATTGATAAGATATGTAAACAATTTTTTCTGTTTATTTGTATGTGCGTAATTGTTATGGAGTTCTATGATGAAGGTATAAAGATGAGAATGCTTATATAGTTAAGGCAAATATTTTCATAAAAGTTTTGTGTAATCGAAAAAGATCCATGTTGAAAGAGAAAATATTTTCGGTTATGGTATTTACATATATATGTAGTTCTTACAGTAAATATAAGTATATGGGTCGTAGTACTTGCTCTTAATCACACCAAAATAGACGGGRTTATTGAAATAATTGATTCCCTTGAACAAATCAGTATCGGTTTCGAATATGTGCCTAGAGAAGAAAAACCAAATCGGACACTGTGTTTCTGTAACAACATTTGACAGGCTAGTTTGYCATCGAGTAGGCTTCAGAAAAAATTCGACCAAGAAGAGTCTCTGCAAACTTCTTCGACWAATTTTTATTTCTGATTAATGATAMATTTTTCTGCTATAAATTCGATCGAAAGGAATGTATGAAAGTTCTAAAAGCTTTTGTCCTTTTGTCAAAATCCGATTCTTGTATAGAAATATTTTATATTTGATAGATATCTAATCGAAACTTGACAATCGCTGCAGTCTCCGAAGAAATTATTCAYATTGAACCACTATAGCATATAGCTGTCACACAAACTGCCCGATCAAAATCGAGTTTTGTGTGGAAAYTTTKTTATTTGAGAAGTGCAGTGCTTCGAAGTTAACGTGGTCCTTTGTTTATTTCCAAGTTAGTCCGAGGATCTCAGAAAATTCAGAAAATACATGSGTTTAAGCTGTGATATCAAAAAGAAATCGACTTACGTCGGTATCAATTGGTGATAASTTCTGATTACAACCCAAGCTTGGCCAAAGATGATCTTTTAAAACCAACCACCGAATGACATACRTATGTTCTGCGAAACCTCTTTGTTTCACGACAGATCAGATCAAGAACTTTTTGTTTCTAATCAACTTTTCATAAAAATTATCAGCYCCGGAGAACACTAAGACACCACAGCTTCCATAAAAATGTTGACATTTTATTATACATACATATACATATATAAATATTTAGGTTATGTATGCTTTACATGCATTTTCAATTATAAGAACACAAATACAARTACTAAGCTAGTTTATTTTCATTTACTTTATCAGCAGTCTCGCACTTTGTTTGCGATTGAAGATTTCGCTCGCATTCCTTGTATGACACGCCCAAGCCGAAGCTGCTGCCCAAAATCGGTGGCCACATGCGTCGTATAAACAAAAGTGTGACGAGAAATCCGATGCCAAAACCGGCGCCRCCTTTAATTAGACARTCCGTCCAGCACTTACYCATGAGCWTGTCGAGCTTCTCCTCGGGGTAAGTATCGAACGACACATGCGACTTTAAAGTGGCGGSCGTTTGCGAATTCACAGCGTTGCTGGAGTCCATKGTGTTGTGTTTATTTTGCGACATTTTAWGTTAAAAAAAATTTCAGTGAAATGTATTGAAGTTTAAAAAARTTATTATTGCGTGTGGGGTAACGTCAAAAATTTTGAAATTACTGCTAAAAGCTTTTAGTCAAACTTTTTTCTTAAGAAATACGGCATAGGAGGCAACGGCGGCGGCGGCGACGGCAGAGGTAGCAAAGGAATTGGATTTAATAATTCCATATAGATCTTTAGACTCTCTAACCTWACGTAAGAGATATCCTGCGGTAATACGATATGTAAAAAGTACGAACGTACGAATTGCCAGAAACTCGCACACGCCGGTGKATACTCCAACTTGAAGAGCAAGTACAGCTGTATGGCGGCGAGTAAGGCTTCACCGAGCGGCAAGTGGTAACGCACATCGCGCCAAGCCACTATGTAKCGATTGCTTCCCGGCGTTTTCCCCAACAAGACAAATATGCATGGATGCCACTCGTTATAGCTGTCCACCTCACTTTCGTTTTGCACAATACGCATGGTTTCGCGCTCTGATTCGGCGGTGCTGTAAGGTCGCGAGTTCTCYGACGTGCTGTAACAGCTTTGCGGGTGCATGATATCATGCATCATGTGAAGGAACGTGAAATTTTGATCCTTATTAAAGGTTACCATTTCACTTCTGTACTGTTCAAAAAACTTCAGAAATTTTCCATCTTTTAAATGTACTGCCATATATGAGAAGATATACGCATTGAAATGAGACAATTGCTCGTTGTAGTATTCTATTTTGCCGGGGTACATTTGTGCGAAGTCGTAGTTCAGCTGTAAAGTGCAAAGARCACAAAGAAAAAAATTAAATTGCTTTMAAAAATTAAGTAAGAAAAAGTCGTTTACCAATTGTCGGCTATTGGTGCCYTTGTAGGCTGCCCATTCAGCGAGGTAAGCTTCGAGTTGCTGCGTGTCGCCTGGTTGTAGTTGTTCGAGCTGTTCTCTTCGATACATCCATTTGTCCTTCCATATGTCGATCGCATCCATGGCATTACCACATTTGACGACGTCTTGCAGCCAAAGCTGTACGCGCCGCATCCCTGAAGGTAAGAATTTTCGCAGTGAAAGTAGTCCTTTTATTTGTTTATTTAGGTATATGTACCATTATCAAAGCGTTCTAAGCGATCTTCTGTTTTTGGACAGTTATGACTACCGGCAAATTGAAAGTACCCTCCGTACGCCAACGATTCTTTGTCCTCCTCACCTTGGCCGCCTGGTTTTGGACAATCGTGTCCATCATCACATTTTATAAACCCTTCTGGATCTAACGCTTCTTTATCCTCCTCACCTCGGCCGCCTGGTTTTGGACAATCGTGTCCATCATCACATTTTATAAACCCTTCTGCATCTAACGATTTTTTGTCGTCCATACATTGGTCGTCTGGTTTTGAACATTTGTCTCCAATGTCGCATTTTGCGAACTCSTTTGGATCTAACGCTTTATTGTCCTGCCACCACTGGCGTTGTGGTATCGGTAAATTAAATATTTTTATTTGTTTACGACGAAGGTAATTGTAGTACCTTCTATGTAAGCGGCCACGACTTGTGCTGTTCTTATGCTTATACCAGTCGCGCTGTAAAAATATGGATCGAGTGTTTTGGTAATGAAGGTGAAATAACTCAAATATACCGGAGCTGCTCTAACCTSGGCCGAAAATGCTAAAGTTCAACGATATGGGTTTTGGTTTTTGCGAMTAAATAYCTCGAACCAAACTCAGGCTCTTGTTACTATTTGTACGGYTAGAACAGTCGGCATCATCTCAAAATAGAGGAGAGTCTATTCAAGAACTATTTTCATTCTGCGTAATGTTTTAGAATATCTTTCGAGTTCAAGATTACTAGATTAGACCTTAATTAGGTACTAATCCATTAAATATAATTAAAAGCTACTTTGATGGACTTGCCCAGCTAATAATCTGASTCTAGATACTTAGAACCAATTGCTGTGACGAGACCGCATAGTAMTATCGATATATTCCACGAGACCTAGACTTACACAAAAGCTCTTGAGTTCGCTTAAGGTCAGATCAACTATTTATTAGACCATTGCTGGGAGTTGAAAATCAAATGTAAAAAATAGTGTAACAGAAATTAAAAAATGGAAGTTAAAAATCGCCCAAATATTCATCATTTCTAAACATAGACCTTTATAGATTATAAATCTATATACAAAATGTACCTTAAGCATTTCTAATAAGAGTACTTTAAGAAGAACCGAAATCAAATCAATGTTATATCAAATATCCTAGCTCTAATTGGAAAGTTCGACTTCGCACTTTCACTTTCATTCTAAAAGATTTGTAGGAAATGACGATTTGCGTCGTCTCTATCGTAGTATTTAGTAATATGAAACAAGAGGTATGCYATAATTTTTAACCTTCTTACTTACGCAGATTTTATCCTCAATTGGCATACCTTTTTTTCTGTAGGAAAATGTCGTTTTATCTGTTTGGCCAGATCAGTAGCTATTTCTGTTTTTAAAAGTATCTTATTAAGCCGAAAGTACTTAATTATGGCAVCAGTAAGCTTTCGACGCTCCGCTTTCGTCAGAATATTGCCATTCTCTTCATACGCTTTTTGACAATCAGCCAGACAAGTGGGTATCATAGTGGTCAAAAGCTTACGGGATTGAAAAAGAAAAGTCGTCACTAATTAAAAACAAACGTTTCATAAGACTCTCATACATATTTGGGACAATTTTGGGCATTTTCGGGCTTATTCAAAGGGTGCTCATCAATATCTGAAAAGCCGTCATCGCGATCTGATTCCAGTGTGTTACGGTTCAAGACGCCGACATTATTTTTCAACGCAGGTTTTGTTGTTGTCACTTCTATTGGTCTTACAGGCTCACTTTCTGGTTTTGTTGTAGTTTTTATTGGTGTTGCAAGCTCGCTTTTTGCGGACATCGTTGATTCCGTTCGTGGAGACTCCATTTCTTCTGCACTCAGTTATATGAGTGAAATAGTTCTGACTTTACCGTGTATTCTAAGGAGTTTACGAATATTAAGTTAAAACTCTTGATCTGCCTACAACTGTAAAAAATAACAGTACCTTTACAGAGCCGAAAAAGGTACTGGCCTTTCTCTTTGTCGATTTGGAATAGATTCCTCTGTTTGATTTAATAGATTAATGACACTTCCTTGTTTTCATTATAGTTCTTCTTTTTTAAACACATTTTTTTATTAACAGAACGGTACATTTTTAAGAACACAGTTACTAAATTTAATAAGCAGAGTTCGATGGAATCACTTTGTCAAACACTTTTTCTTCACAGCTAAAGCACGATTGTTTAGCGAAACATTCTGTAATCAACTGGCGCATGMGTTAGCGAACCGGCAAAATAACATGGACCCACAAAATAACAGAGCATATAGCGGAATCCACATACATATATATTTATGTATGTAATATATAAACATTTAGCTTCGATTCTAAGGCTTATATGACAAGAGAGCTTTGAGGTTTTTTGAAAACTATAAAACACTCTTTACTTGGCACTTTGTTTTTTGGTCTCTTTCGTTTGCTATACAGAGAGTTATAGAGATGGCAATCCCGTAATAACATAGTTTTAAGACAGAGTATAATTTTTGTTACATAATATTATAAATATCATAAAGAAAATGTAGAAATAAAGACAGACTTTTGTTTGAAATTATTAAACATAGTGGTTGAAATAGTCGAGAGAGAAATTTATGAGTCAGAATCCCGATAATATATATAATACAAAAAATTAATAAATAAAGTTTGTTATATGTAGCCTTTTACCGACTTAAAAGCCGTCACTTCAGATACCTGGGTTCCATCCAAGTTATCGTCCATTATCAATAATTTCTTCTAATAGCGGCCGCCGTTTTTGTCAGAAAAAATTAAACTAAGTATAACTTAAAACAAAAAAAAAAAATGATTAAAAAAAAAAAATTGAAAAGCCTACAAAAGAAAAGCCCGAGTAAGCTTCTACCAAATATATCTACACTTATGTCTGCATATTTAGAACTGTACAAAAAATATTTTCATAATTTCTATCATACTAAAAGCTTATAAGATCTTTCATTYGTTGAGCCATAAAAGGAATTGGAGTAAAATCTCTTTTCTTCATATCAAGTGTCTAGATATAAGCTTCAACCTTAAGGCTTTCCTTTAGCAAAATATGCTTAATACTTTTTAAGTCATTTGGTGTCAGTTGTTTGGGTTTTGGGAGCAAAACTTTTAGGTGCTCTTTATAGATCAGAAAATAGCTAATAAGACGATCTATAAATGCATCTACGGCATAGAAGATCTTTGCATGTAGTTAATGCTGAAATTCATCTAGTTCTGTATTAAGGAAAAGAGTTTCCGTTTTAGTGAAAGTTGAAAAATTATGTTATAACTAAGTTTTTTCAAGAGAATTAAGAAAATAGTACATGCACTAATCGGTACAACATTTTATGAAATAGTGATGCTATGAAAAAGGTAGAGTCATAAACTGACGCAATAGTTTAATATATTCATATATTATATAATTGAGGTAAACCCCTAGTAGAACCGTAAAAAACAGTTCTTATTAGTGGCTCCCTTCCATTGGACTATGGTGACTATATATGCAAATGAAAGCCATAGTACTCTCTATAATAATATCTAAACTCTTAAACTATACTAAATTAATAATATTAATACTAAACGAACTCTTCAAATATTTATTGTGTCGTGATATATATATATGATAACAATTTGAACAAATTTGGACTGTACTGAACAAAAACACAACCAAATATCATCTCTTAAACCAATTTTTCATAAACTCTTTATAAATCTCGGCTGGATTGTTCCTGAGAGTTAAATCTGTCGAATATGGTGGCTGAGCAAAAAAAAAAAAAATTTGGTCGTTTGCGACGAATCTATTTCATGTCGACGCCTCGAAATGGGCAAGTASTATTCCCTATTGACCGCTTGATCCACTATTTTTTATGGCGCGAATTCCGATGAGAYATGGGTTTATGAGTTTGACATGCAAACAAGTCAACCGTCATCGGATTCAGTCGGTTGCAGAGTTAAAATAAAATACGCTGACGGAGKTAAAAGCCATCCCAAATAGTGCTCATGGAAAGTGTTTCGAGGACTGAAAAATCGTTGCCATAATTTATATTTTGCCAACGTGTGTATATGCACAAATCGTTGAGAATTTAGGCTTGAACGCGGTGAAAGACCTTTTGCAAATATGATTTTTAGCTCAACTATTTTTATTAGACATTATTCCATGTTTGTGTCAGAGTTTTGTGTTACTGATACGTACATTGTTTATTC
Source organism: Bactrocera latifrons (assembly GCF_001853355.1). Taxonomy (NCBI): domain Eukaryota; kingdom Metazoa; phylum Arthropoda; class Insecta; order Diptera; family Tephritidae; genus Bactrocera; species Bactrocera latifrons. The sequence continues at coordinate 83,205 of NW_017536063.1, read as the reverse complement.
TTCCTCTTACGTCAGTGGGCAAACGGATCTGGTTACAACTTTTTTACCTCATTATTTGCAATTAAGCGCGTGGTGATCAAGTCGTAGAAAACTATAACGGTTTATGTGTACATGTCTTTTTTTTATATTATGTAGAGRACAACGATGCGTCAAAAAATTTACAAAAGAAACAACAACTTAGTACAACTTTTGTAGAGCAGCAAGYAGCTTGGCGCTGCTGTTGTCATAGCTTCTCACATAGACGGCAGCTGCCAGTTACTGTTATCGGCGCATAAAGCATTCTACTAACGTATTCAAATTTGGTTGATGTTCAGGGAGCATCACACAAATACTTGTACATAACTACCCSGTGTATTGTAGCACTTGACAGCAGTCAAGCTTGAAGTGTTGCAACAGTAGTGGCAGCAGCAGCAGCGCTGAATGCGACGACAGRCGACGGCCTGGATAGGCTTTCATTTAGTTATTCATTCATTCCGCCATTCATTCACTGGTGGGCAATCACTGCAACAATGCTGTCACCCACTTCCCGATTACATGGCTCACTTACATACATACACCACACATAATAATATATGCTCGTGCTAGAGCCAACGTGGGTCCCTTACAAAGTTAGTGGCATGTCAACGCYGGTGTCATGTACTGTTATGCGTGGCAATCATAACTGACTTATGCAATATTCGTGCACACAAACACACACACGCAGACAAAGGAGTGGAGTTAAAATACGCATACATATGCAGATACTCTCAAATTGAGTGAGTRTGTAACGCGACAGTTTCTGATGCATCTCGTTGACATTTCGAGGATTGGGTAAGTGGGTAACAGACATTGTATGTGCGAGAGCAGTTGTAGGTACATATCTATGTGTGGTATGCTGCCAAGCGTGTAAAAATGTATGAAAATATCTCCTCTGCTTGTGCATTAAATGAAATGGCTTGTAAAAGCTATTAACATAAAGGCTCATAAAGACTTGCATTCATTCTGAAAAATCGACGTATGCATGTGTGTGTGAGAATATGTGCGTAAATCTGCATTTTATGACTTTATTACACGTAAAAATTGTATTTTGTTGAAGATTTTCCGCTACAATAAATATTATAGTTGATATTGGAATTACATAGCGTTTGACTTGGAAAGTTATATCAAAAGTTAAAGGAATTCTGTATTTAAAATCAAAGATATTCATAGTATTCATTCAGGCRCATGCAAAATTGAAAAACAAATTCAAGTTTTTTCTTGAGATCAAGCAGCATGACTTTCCTAAAGATTTACAATAGATTTGTATGGGAGGATCTTACTATATTTGATCTTCATATTTCAATTACTGTGTGTTKGGCAGYAGTTTTTTATGGCCCGAAAGGTTTRRCTGGCKATTTTTACCATGGCAAAGAAATTATATAACACACTTGCTTAAAATTTTGTGTTTCCAATTTCACGGCTACAAAATCATTGAAAATGTTGCAGAMATGATTGGCGGACTTAAAGCATCCAGTGAAGGTAGTGAAGTCATTGAAAATTTGTTGGCATCAGAATCATAGCAAATGATAGACTGAACTCATTTTGATTAATGTTTTGCATATGAAGCTATCGCAAAGAAGATGATTCACAATGTAGCTGAGGATCCCACAATCATTTAGTTCCTCATTATAGGTGACGAGACAAGGGTTTATGATTATAACGTCGAAACTATCTAACAATCTAGCGAATGGCGGTTAAAATGTTAACCGAAAATGAAAAAAATCCAGATTCGCTGAAGGCACTGATCTTCCAAGCCAAGGATTTTAAAAAATGTATGAAAAATTGGATTGCATGCTTACYTTGGCTCAGAAGTCTATTTTGAAGGCGATAATAGGTGTTGTGAAAAAAAAAAAAAATTTTTTTTTGTCCAGTCCGGGTCAAATTTGATCACTTGGTATTTCATGCAATTGCGTATTTTTACTTAAGGAAAAAGAAGGTTTTTATCGGGTGATCCTAATAGAGCTACTTCTTTTAATCGCTTTTTTTGATAGATCATGCGTGAGTCGGGTCAATCTGTCATGTTTGGTTTTGTTCAGAATTTTATGGCCTTTCATCATGGAAAGACTTACGCCTKAAAAACGTTTACAAATCGTTCAACTTTATTATGAAAATTCACGTTCTGTAAAGAATTCGCGCGCATCGCTCAACTTATGGTCAACATAATCGACCTACTGTGTGTACTATTGGCAACACCATCACTCATCTTGAGACCCAACATTCATTATTGGATCGTATTCGAMCGAATAGACCACGACCACGCAGTGAACTAATTATAGAAGCCGTAACTGAAAGTGTGCACAAAAGACCGTGAAGAGGCAACTCGGACTGAAATATGGAACGATTTGGTGGTAAGCAAGCAAAATTGCCGCACTTGGGAGAAAAGCAACCTGAAGGGATTCAAAAGCTGCAATTTCATCAAAGAAAAGACAACCGGTTATTTTTGGTTTGTGGGAATCGTTGTGGCGCCATGATAACCGACTCTTGGATGCCTGAAATTAAAGCTCGTGATTTYGCGCCACTTCCAAAACATCGCATCAATCAATGCATTTATTGATAGAACACTTCGATGAGCAGATAATKTCACGGTCGGTCAATTGACCACCAAKATCGAATAATATTACACCGTTAGGCTCTTTAAGCTGGGGRTATGTAAAGTGKAAGGTCTATGCGGACAATAATGCTTCGATTCAGGSCTTGGAGCAAAACATCACGCACGTTATTCGCCAGTTACYAGTCGAAATGTTCAAACGAGTCAACGAAAATGGGACTCAACGGATGGACCATCTTAGACGTAGCCGCGGCCAGCATTTGAAAGAAGTAATCTTCAGGTAATAAATGCCAAAATTATTCTTTCGAATKATAATAAACATTCAGATTTTAGCTTCGGTGGAGCCGACGTTAACCATTTATTTACATACTATTCAGAAACAACTTCAWAAATATAAAGTAAGTAACCCTATACAAGGGTAGATCACTGGTCTTATGATCTTAAACGATGATGGTGAGTGAGGCTTATACAAATTCTTGAATTCTCTAATTTTTAAGATTATAAAAGAAATACTTAGTGAAGTTTTGAAATTAAGCTACTTATATTATTTATTATATTGTAAGATTTTACGGTTTTAAAAGCATTTCGCATTTTCCCGACTTACTTTTGCCGCCATTCTTTCGTTTGCTGCTGAACGGGTTAAAGCATTTAACATTTTTTATAAACAAGCGTTTATTTCTTCCCATATTTCTTATTGTTTTTGTTTTCACCCACACTTTAGAACGCAAAAATATATTCTGAGTACTTTAGCTTTATATGCTGCTTTAAACTGACTTGAATTGCTKTCTTGCAGTTTCGAAGCACTCTTGACATTAAATTTTTGACATATAGTAGACATGAATTTTTGTAGCACTATGAACCAATATTTGATAAGCCCGATGCACTAAAATATATTATTCATCACTTATAACTGTAATCGTATAATATTTGCACCACACTTTGAGCTCAACCTTGCGAGCCGTTTAAAATCGGAAATGCSACTGTTTCGGCGGCGTTGAAAAATTGCGGCAAATGTGCCAGTTAAATGKGCAATTGTTTTATAATCGTTAAATCGTAAGAAAAGGAAATTATAAAGTAATGAAAAAAGAGTTATAAAACACCTGCAAAATATGGCAAAGCCAAAGACTTCGTTGCACAAAAAAAAAAAAATTAAAATAATAATAACAATGTACGTTTCAAATATTAAACGCTTTAGTAATAAGAAAAAACGTTAAATTCGTCTGCACCGATGATAATGTACCCTTCACAGGTGAATTTCTTTTA
>NW_017536063.1:76424-78941 GCF_001853355.1 Bactrocera latifrons | reverse complement strand
AAAAAACTGAAAATTTACTATGTTCCTGCATACGAAGAAAGCCACCGGTTGTGACAAAATTTATATGCGAGTCACATAAATTGCACATTTGGCGTTCGAACACTTTAGTCATAGCGACGCCACTTAACGCAGGCATACAAACACACTTTCGTGCGTAAGTATGGTATATATTATATTATATACGAGTATGTACATATATATTATATCTACATTCATATTTAATGAGTACGTATATTTAGCCTAATGACGTGCTCATTAATTGATAGGTTCATTATTTAAAAATCATATTTTATTTTGAGTTAATTATCAGTTGGTTCGAGATATCGACATACATTACATACATTAAATATTATTTAATTATTATTGTTTTAACGCACTAAACTGACTTGCGATTGTAGCAAAAATGAAACAGAACTTCTTATCAGAACTTCTCATGAACTTGAACTTCAACGCTCAGAAATTTTGCTTTCGGTGGTTTGAAAACTGCACACACAGCTTAGTAATCGATATTATTTATAAGTATGTACAGAAGTACCACTTCTATTATTATTATTACTTTCAAATGCCTTCGAGGTTATTGCCTGCTGCTGATGATAAACACAATCACCTAAACAGCGAGGTTAGCGACGCCCGGCTGATGCTGCACCCTCATATGTATGTCCACATACATATGTATGTATGGATGTAAGAATATAAGAATTATAGTAAGAGCAGCCAGACAAAAYCAATAACGAGATAAACGCTCGCAAGCGGAATTATTATAACTATAGCAACAACCACTTTAACAACAAGGGATATCTGCGAGTTCAATTTACCACCGCTGAACCGGCAGCCTCCGCCACAACAGCTCCCAAAAATTGAGCTGCATTAATGAGATTACAATTCACACGATATATTTACGAAGAATAAAATTTCATAAAACAACAAAAAAAAAAATAAAAATAAAAAAAATCACAGATGAAACATGCAACTAATGCACATATGAAGGCAGAATAATAATTTTGGTCAAATAATCGCTACTTACTCGTAAAACTTCCTAAATTATGTTTGCTTGTAAGTATGTATGAGTGTAATTCGTTCTATCACTGAGGCTCGYTTGCTGAGGAAGAATCTTTGGTGTTTATTTATCTGTTATAGGAACTTCTGTTTTCACTTAATTTTATTGCATTTGCCCACATGCACACACACTCACTTATTGGCACAATAATTTCACTTGAATATAATGTTTAATTAGCACATAAAGAAAGCAATTGAATTTCATGAAAATTGGGAAAAAATTTCAGTTGTCACAGCCGCAAAATTCATTTTACTTATGGCGGTGCAGCGGTCGGCCGCAGCATCAATTTTGACATTTGGCTTGCTCAGTWGCTGCTTATGCGCTCTCTTTCCAGCTGCGCTCTTGCTCTGCGGTAGCATGCAGTAAGCGCTCTCATGCTGGCATTGAAATGGCAAATGCAAGCGAATACACACCCCCAGAAGTGGACGAGTGTGTATGTGTTGTGTGAGAACATAAATATGTATATTTTTGTTTTTATAGCCAATTAATTTTGCTMCTGTTGATAAGGCTATGTTATGTTGCTGACAGAACATTTGTTATTTCAAAGCTGTTAATGGGTTAACATATTGTAACAGATTTTAAGGAACTGTTATGCTAACAGATACTAAATGTAGTAACAGTCGCATTTACTATGTACGACTTAACATAAAAATTGTGCATGGTTGTTTACATTGCTTTTTGTAAGTGCGCAAAAAATAAGGTGACATTGTATATATTTTGAAAATTCTTTATTTATTTTTTCAAATCAATTTTATTCCCTTCAAAGTAATCCCCTTCCGATGCAAAGCACTTATGCCAACGGATTTTCCAATCATCGAAACACTGGTTGTAGTCACTTTCCGTGATGGCCTTCAGTTCCGTCTTCGCTGCGGCTTGAATCTCCTCTATCGTATAAAAACGGTATCCCCGGAGCTTTTGAGCCTGGTGAACAGGCAGAAGTCGCACGGCGCCAGATCAGGTGAATACGGTGGTTGCGGAACGATATGGGTTGAGTTTTTGGCGAAATGATCACGAATTACGAGGACAGTATGAGATGCTGCTTTATCGTGGTGTAAAAACGAAGAATTGTCTTTGCACAATTCCAAATTTCGATATCGCAAAAAACGAAAAACTCACTTTTAGCAGCTCACAAAACGACACGTATCTCAAACACTAATGAATATTTTGACATGAAATTTGACGTAAATGTGACTGACAGTACTATCAACCTAAAAAAAAATAAATTGAAATGTCACCTTATTTTTTGGGAACTGCAATAAATTACTCGATGTAAATTCTTTAATGATTTCAATTACGTGAGAGGAAATTTTACTTCTTTCCGTTTATTTGTGTTATGGGTTAAGCGTTATTCTATGATTGCAAAAACAAAACACTTTGGTAGGGTTTCGTATTTCTGGTAAAAAGACTTTCAATGACAGGAATTKATTTTTAAAAACATATAGAAAGGAAATACATGTACC
>NW_017536063.1:72665-74630 GCF_001853355.1 Bactrocera latifrons | reverse complement strand
TATGTTTAAATTCCTTTTAGGTGCATTTAGTTGCAATGACACATTTCTTCTGTTAGATTTTCCACTTTTTTGTTTGCATTCTCCCTTTTCCTTACTTTCTTTGTGACAGCTTAGACTGAGTGGCGTCGCCGAAAAGGGCAAAGCACTATGTAGCATATAGTTTGTRCRAGAGCGGCACGCGGGCGCCTGTGTTGCATGTTTACCATGCACGAGTGGGTGACGTCTCTTAGCCGCCAAGGAGTAAACTGACGTYCGTCCATATTTTTATGTTTGTATGTTGCAAAAATGCAAATGATTCATGCTTTCTTACACTTATGTGGCGGCATAGAAATATTTCTCTCCCACTTAAGCTCTCTCGGTCCACCTGTACTCACTGACTTTCAAAGTCATTCATGAATGAGACCACTTATGSTTTTATGCTGCCACCCACACGGATTGGAGGACTGGAGGGTGGACTTTACTTATGACTCATGCAGGGAAGCATCATTATGCAGGCATAAACGTACATTGTTGTTTTTGTTTGCATGAGTAATTGCGTGCTAGATTACCATCGTCCATCTCATTCGAATCAAATTTGCTTCGTAAGACTTTATTAGGGATGTAAGTAGGCGCCGCTAAGTGGACTTCTGCTGATTATGCGGCATTCAAATTCACTAAGCGTTAAATTGAAGTTTTTTCCATTTCCAGAGATTACRAAATATGCAAAGCAAGGTTTGAAGTGTGTCTTCTAAGGACTGAGGAGAGATAACGGCATAAAATAGCAGTAGTGGAGAGTTAGTTTACTTTTTCATTCACCATAAGTAAATTTCAAGGTTTCATAAGAATATACTYATGAGGCTGAACGTTGAACCCGCATCTCGAAGGTAGTATATAGAATCATTCACCATAGTAAATCTTAAGGTTTCATAAGAATATACTCATGAGACTGAACGTTGAACCCGCATCTCGAAGGTAATGTGAAAGCAGATGAACTGATGTGGTCGAGAATGGAATTTTTATAAACTGCACARGATGAAGAGTGAGGAAACTAAAAATCATTTACTTTCAAAGATTAACTAATTTGGTATTAAGGTAGAAAACATTCCAGGACACTTACCTATGAAATCTCAACTTGAGAAACTAAATCAGAGCAAGAGCGGAGATKAATCTATATTCCAACCTAATAGAAATTGTGGCGATAGGCTGGAGCAAAGATTTTTCCATTTTCTATCCATCGAGGTGTTGAGCAAGTGCGGAGAATGATGAAACATTAGAACGATACGCTGACGAATGTTTATTTCACAGGTTTCGATGGGATAAACTTCGGGGTTCCCAGTGCTCTAACCTAAACCTAAAAAAAATTGGGCTGATAGGCTGAAGGAAGTTTAGGACTTTCATTCAATCAAGCGAGGTGAGACTCATTTRGGAGCAAAATAAGTCTAATGGTTAGATACAGAGCAGATTGCAGACAACAGAAGACTAAGGTGAATGGTCAATGTGAATCTAAACTGTATACCGTATTTACGGTCAATGTAGCCATTCATATTACTAATACGTCTCCATTCCCATGATAGTCGGGTCTGCATCGACCAAGAACTGTCAACTTGCAGCTTCTTCACAATAACTTCAGGTRTACAAGGTGCGKTCCAAAGTAARCAGGACTTAAAAAAAAARACAGATTGCAACCTTCAAAATCAATTTATTTTATTCAAAATAGTCTCCTTCTGCTTCAATACAGCTTTCCGCACGATCCAAAAGCATGTTGAATGAATGTTTTAGCCCGTTAGCCGGTATGGCYGCCAGTATGCCGATGCAAACCTTTTGAATGGTCTCTACGTCTGCATAACGCTTTCCTTTCATGGTCAAATGCATTTTTTCGAATTTCATTGCTGATTTCGGCTGATTTTTGATGAATTCACGCRCGATGGAATTTCCGATGGTCACGGTTTTTGTTTGACTCACACGTTGTACGTCATTTATGTCCTC
>NW_017536063.1:70723-72440 GCF_001853355.1 Bactrocera latifrons | reverse complement strand
AATTCTCACTGGAAAGTCGATAAATATAGCAGATTCGAAAGCACCAGTCGAGAAATATGTATATGGGACCACCAGCGTCCAGGATTTGAATCTAGATCCTCTTTTCTTTGGAACGCACCTTGTAGGTTTTGCCAAGGATGATGGAGTCGCAAGTGAGGAAAGTTATCTCAGAACAAACAAAAAAAAAAAAAATCTGGAATAAAGAGCACATATGGAGTTCAATAAGAGTCAAAGATCTATATACCTTTAACTTGTTTTCTGCAAATGTCTAAAGATTTCGATGCTTCTCATCATYTAATACAAAAATCAAAACATATTACTTAAGTGCAGACTCTTTCCGACATACCTATTTCAACCGCAATAYATTTCTCCATCCGGTAAACCAAAAATAAAATTTCAAACGAGTGCCATATCCATCGTCAACAAACGAGCTTTCTATTTTCAGGCATGAAAAGTTCAAACAGAACACCTGCATTRCCCAAACTGCAGGCCAACTAAACTTTATGGAACTATTAATATTTCGCAACGTTTCTAATTAAGTGTGTACATAATTTGCCAAGCGTTGCGTCAATGATGACTTCACTTCCCAGAATACTTCGTCCAAACAAATTTACKTCGWTAACTAAGGAGTTAACCAAAAATGGCTGGTGGGCTAAAATAGTTGTTTTCGAAGAACTTTCACACCTACAAAGTAGGAGGTAAACAGCGCGTAGCCAAACGAAGATATTTGAWGCTGAAATAATAAAGTAAACTCAGAAGAATTAGGAAAGAACCAACATGCGACTGTTGCTGCTAAAAATATGCCTCCAACTTGCGGCGACTTGCGGCTATTTGCAGTCGCGGAAATGCGCTTCGCRCACGCAATCTTTCGTGTAAACACMGKCTGGACCTCGTGGCGCGTCTGCTTGTATCTGYTGAGCAGCCGAAATGCAGGCAGGCGGAAAATATTTGGCAGCAAATGCCAACTTTATGAACTGAAAGCGATGAGAAATGTGCCGCTTCGCTGTGTGCTGCTGCCTGAGGTAAGTGTAAGAGATGATGGGAAGAGAGGTGTTTAAGTAAGTAGTACGGCAGCGTAAGGGAGGCTGAAGTAATGCAGTGGATTTATGCTCGCCTCATTTCGTAAGTGTTTTTTTTTTTTTTGTTTTTGCCCATAAATGTCAGACAACATGAACTGCTTTTGCCATATTGTTGCTGATAATTTCAAAACTATTACATAAGCGCGAGGAAAAAATGCTTTAGAACATCAACTAGAGCGCAAGACAAATACGGGGAAGGAACAATACCCAAATTAATTGGGGTTAATGTGCAATGACATATAGTCATATTTCAGTGAGTGCTCAGAATGTATTAGCCAAAGGAAAATACATGTATATATTTTTATGTAGAGTGATCCATTTCGAGGTTCTCTGCTTTTTTAAGGAAAAAACACATACCCTTCAAATTTTATAAGGAGTGTTTATTTTCATTCGAAGGAATATTCTTTGGCATTTAGTYTTTGAGCATTATCTCTTATCAAATCGGAAATTGTCTGTCCAACAAAGTGTTCTCTCAAAAACCCTATTGATTGATGCCATGTGTGCAAACTGGTGTCGTCTTTTTGAAAAAAAAAATGTTGCCGAGAACACGAGCTTCCATATCAGGCATCAAATAATAGGTCGCCATTGATGATCTCAYMGGCATCAGTTTTGAAGAAATATGGTTCGATGATTCCTCG
>NW_017536063.1:67342-70587 GCF_001853355.1 Bactrocera latifrons | reverse complement strand
GTTGAATTGGATCATCTTTTCAAGAGCTTCAGTTCTTGCATAAGCTGTATTTTGTATACTTTCAACTAAAGATCTCGACGTAAAATGTGGCCAAGACGTTCCATACGTCAGTCCGAGCTGCTGCAAAAAGCGTCGAATCGACTCTCCACAGTCTTCGTGGACAATCTGAACTACGGCTGCAATAATTTCTTCACGCAATAATTTACTAGTTACTTCACTATGATAAATTTCGATACTTTATTTCTTATGCACGTAACTTTAGTCTTGGTGAAGAAGAGACAAAATTGCAGATAGTTTTGCAGATAGAGAAATATCTTGCTAAGCTTATTACAGCTCATGCTTTCACCCCGAAGGACTCTGCCACCGCAAGGTATCGATTGTCATTTCTAGTGTCTGCCACTTGAGCTCCTAAGCTCCTAAGCTCCAGTGGGGCCTGCTATAAAATATATCGTTATCGTTATATCGTTAGTTTTTGTTTAAATTACGCAACCCTAAATTTCTCGGTATTGGTTATCTCTTGAATACTTTCATAAGCATTTCGTGCATGTTGACATTAGCTCTCATACGAAGGGGCAGACTGTCTGTGATAGTTGTAAACAAAAAGCGCTTTAATTGTAGTAGTAGCCTTCCTTAAAGCCTTTGAACAATACCGTTGTCTCACAGGCAAGAAGGAAGTGTTAAGTKGTTTCCACCGCATCCTCTTTTGTACAGCTTCCGTAGATGCCATCTGGTAGGATTCYCAGCCAAAAGAATTTTGCGATAGCGGAAGTATCGGCGGCCCAGCGCTGAACAAGCTTCCGCGAAGCTCAGCTATTTAGTGGTACAAAGCAAGAAGATAAGGGATACGAACGCACTCCCATTCTRCCGACAGCGATTCTATGGTGTATTTGTTAGCCCGGTTGTTTACAACTCGGCACTACCAGTTTAAGGATTCACTAGGTTCTACTTAATAGCCTCTCGCTARTAGATCCACAACCATCTCTACTTGAAGTGCCCGCAGATACCCTTAAGACCGGCAGAATCAGTATGTCAGAATAGACAGATGGTTGCATTAAGATCTGCCTTAGTTGGTATATTATACAAAAGGCCCTATATAAGTTGTTTTTCATTCAACCAGGAACATAAGGTTCTTCAGATAGATGTTAAGAAAATTACCACGAAGCCTTACTTTCAGCAAAAACAAGTAGAGTTCTTATTGTTTATGACCGTCGGTACCGAGTTAAGGACATCTTGGCTGAGTTGTGGTTTTTTGAAGAGATTTTATAACAGACAATAAAACTAGTTGAACGATGGTAAGAATAGAGTTTTGCCTCTGAATGACGATGACTAATGCGTCGCTTTTTTAACAAATTATTATTTGAATAGTCAGTTTGACAGCTTCATTTACCAACAAGTCCGTTTTGCTGTGCAAACTCAAGGTCGTTTTGCAAATCACGTACAAACAAAAGCGCTGCAAGTGCTGCACTTCAAGCAAAATGTGAAAATTGCTGAACGAAGTGGAAAGGAAAGAAAAATTATATGGGAGAGATTGTAAAAAAGAAAAGAAAAGCCCGCTGGGCAGCAAACCGAAACGGTAACATTTGGARAATTGTAGCAAACAGTCAGTGCAACATGCCACAACCGCAGCATAGAGAGCGCACAACAAGTGGGTGAGGGAGGGGGGAGAGAAAAATACCAACTGTTTGTATATGATACTTTGCTATGAAGGCACGTCAATTAAGAACAGCGGGGTGTGACGGCAAAAGAAAAATGCAAGACTAAGCCGAACGAAGCACAAAAGTGGTGGGCGAGTGGAAAAAGTGATGGAAAACTGCACGTGGACAGACACAAATAAAAATATTGGAGACATCAACCATCCAACCAACTGCTTGTAAATATATTTTTGTTGYATGCATGYGTGTGTGTGTGTGTATGTACACTCAGTGCGCCCATTGAAGTGCAACTACGACGCTGCGACACACACAAACGCACACAGCGGCACAAAAAGGCATACAATTTAATTGCACACTTCCACAAGCATCTAACGGCTGTGAAGACTATAAAAAAGTATGCTTTGTTGCACACACACTCACACACACACACACACATGTGCACCAGCAAAAAAGTAGCTCTCGAGAAATTTTGTTCGTCTTTTTGTTTGTCAGATGATTTGCATTTAGTACCGAAAAGCATGCGGCAAGTGCAGTCATAAAACCAAAACARCAACAGCAAAAACAACAAAAAATGCACATTTGAAAAACGTAGAATGCAGTTAAAAGCACTAAAGCGTACAATGAATGAAAGTGAGCAAATGTAGCGCAAATGCGAGCGTCTGATTTCTGAATTGCATTTGCGAGCAGCTTACGCACTCATACGCCCCGGCGGCCCAAATAATGTGTTATACTACATATTTGTGTATGTGTATGTGTTGGAAGAGAGTGGTTTGACATGTCGGACTTTTGGTGGAATTTCCTTTTTTCTGCGTAGAAAAACGTTCCTAAAGGTTTGTATGAAAAAAAAAAAAAATATATGGCGGGGCCTTAGAGTCAGATAGATACGCCTTATCACCTTTTGTTATTGTGAAAATATTGGATAAAAAAGTATTTCGCGTGTTGATAAAATATTGAGTTTTGAAAAGAAAAAATGGAGTTGAATCAAAATCTTGGCTCGAAAACGAGTTTTCGAACACCGCATCCGGAAAATCGACTAACAAGGAGTGCTTTACCAAGTTTAAATGTGGTGAAATGATCACCGAAAACGCAGAATTAAGTGGACGCCCAGAAGTGGTTGTTAAAGAAGAATACTTGAAAAAAGTCTACCAAATAAATTTGATTGACCGTAAAGTGAAGTCGTTCCAGATAGCAGGTACTCTACACATATCAACTGCTCCTGCAGATCATAATATTCACGAAGACTAGAGTATGAGAAAGCTCTGTGCAAAGTGGCTCAATTTTAACCAAAAACAACGATGGGTGGATGATTCGGAGCAGTGTTTGGAGTTGTTCAATATACCCATATGAGAGAATGGATGAAACACGCTTCCTTCATTTCACTTCAAAGAAGCCCAATCGACAGTCATCTGMGTGGACTGCTCAYGATGAACAAGCTCCAAATCGAGGAAAAATGCTTGGAAAAAAGAAGTACAGTCAACAGCACCTATTACATAGGGCTGTGAAAACGATAGATAAAGTATATGAATTGAGCTTCGATTTGTTTCCACATCCATAGTATTCTTCAGAACTGCCTCCAGCGACTAAAAAAAAAAA
>NW_017536063.1:63056-67077 GCF_001853355.1 Bactrocera latifrons | reverse complement strand
CTCCAAAATGCTCATCAGATCAGAAGGAAGCTGTCCAAGTCGTTCGACACCAAAMGARGTTTCAGACAGTGTSACCCTCTATCRTAWGACTTCTTCAATATWWTGCTGGAGCAAAWRGTATAAGCTGTAGTGCTAATTAGATGCTAAGTTRTGTGCAATTTTCTTTAAGATTGTGCAACTGCTGGCGTATACCGACGATATTGATATCAAGCTCCCCAACAATTTTGGCATAAGTTCTGATTTTTCTGCATAAGGTTCTGGTAGTTAAAGAAGGTAAGCCAAAATATATCCTGTAATCAAACAAACAGTCATWRTRACTTCGCTCCCAYSTCASTGTTGACAGTCATAACCTTGAAGATTGAAAATAATTTAGTATAACTTGGAGCCAGCATGACAATGTCAGCTGTTACTTTGGGCTGCGTAGCCAATTGAAAAGTAAAGTCCTTTCATGATGAACAAAGATCAAACTCTACGAGTCACTCATCATTCCCATCCTGCTATATGGCGCAGAGGCATGGACTATGACAATATCTGATAAGGCGATGATGAGTAGTTTTCTAGAGGAAGGCTCTGSGCAAGTTTTATGGTCGTTTGCGAAATGACGACGAGAAACCCAGTCGATAGAAGCGTGAACTGTACGAGACCGAAACCGAGATTGATAAATTTCAGCGAATCAATAGATAGCGCCTACGATGGCTAGATCATTTTATCCGGATGGATAAAAACTGAAGTGGAGGAGGATGTGGCAGCCCTTGGTAACAGATTAAAGAAGAAACGACTTACGAGCTGTTATTAACTCAACTATAAAGGCATATGCAGTTACGGAAGAAACGTAATATTTATAAACTCTCCTGACTGAACGAGCTCGCCTCGTGGTACACTGCTGATTGAATGTGTGCAAGCACCCGCGTTGCGAGCAAATAAAACCATGCCAAGCAATAAAACCGAAAAAGTAGCGYATCTTTTTTATGATATTTGTGTCTCTGCTGCGCAACGACTACAAATAGTTATATACAAATCTCTACTTGTTTCTTAGGCCTGTATAAATATTATATTTCACCCTCAGCAGAAGTCAAACACCGTTGAGTGCGTTCAAGCAAAAMACTGCTAAATGTGCTTAATTACAGCCACTAAAGGCCAATAACTCGTTGCCAATGGCACASCTCATCTTCGAGTCGCTGAACCGAACGGTAGAGTGATAATTATTCTCCTTAAGTATTTTGGCGCGCCTTCAGGGAGTTGCTTTCATACTTTTCTCTACGCAAATTCCTTCGTTTTGTGAGACTTCAAGTTCTTAACGCTCCATGACAACTATAGGAAGTATAAAATCAATATGAAAGGCGGGTGGCCTCACTTGTAATGGCGGCATTTACGCCCTTAACGGCAGTCATTGTCGYTCGCTGAGTGCTTGGCGTCTTATTGGCGGTCTCGAATGACATATAAAAAGAGAGCAGAGGAAGTACGAGTATGTGAGATGGCATACACAAAAAAGACAAAACAAAGAATGAAAAAATAGGAAAAACGCTGACAGTGCGACATTAGCGTGTAAGGCAGACAATCGTCTTCAAGCTGTTTCCGATATCCTTTAAGCTTATTATGCGTCCTTAACTGTGGTTATGCAGCTACGACAAGGGGACCCCGCCGGAAAATGCATGAACAGCTTTATTTTAAAATTTGTATGGAACTACTCATGTTTTATCACTTTTAATATATTCCGCCGTGATGGAAAAATGTTTTTAAAATAGGCTTTAGTTTCCTCATTCGACGAAAAATTCTTGCCAGCGAGCATACTTTTGARATTTTAAATTAGAAAATAATCGTTGGGAGTCAGACCTGAAGAATACAATGGATGTAGAAGCAATTCGAAGCCTAATTCATGGATTTTCGCCACCATTTCCACTCATTTGGCTTGGTGAAACAGCATTTTACTTTCTTCAAATGTGGTAGCTTCAAACGGTCCAATGTATTAGTCACTGTTGATGGTACTTAATTTTTCAAGGCAGTCAATAAGAATTAATCTATTCTCATCACAAAATACTAACGCTATAACCTTGTCAGCCGATKGTTGCGTTTTACTATGCCTTGAAGCGGGTTCATCGCTTGCCGTAGACTCGGCTAAATGTCGATTGGACTTCGGAGTGAAACGATGGATTTGTGTTTTATAAATTGTCACGTATCGATTACAAACTCGGCTGTATTACGCTTAAATATTTCCAAACGCTGTTCCGAATCATCAAATTGTCATTGTTTTTGGTCAAAAGTGAGCTGGCGCAGGACCCACWTTGACCCACAGAGTTTTCTCTTACCCAAATATTCATAAATGATATGATGAACACGTTCAGTTGATATCTTCAGAGTGTCTGCTATCCCGAACAACTTCACTATGCTATTATAAAAAATTATATTCTGGACTTTTTTGATGTTTTTTCCAGTCTCAACCACTTTTGGGCGTCTACTGGTTCACCGTCTTCGGTGCTCATTTCACCTCATCTAAACTTAGTGCAACAATCTTTGATGGTTGATACTCTTGGGTCAGTACCCGGAAATTCGTCATCAAGCCAAGTTTCTGCYTCAACTGTATTTCTTCTTAACTATTGTATCTTACTAAGAAACATTGCTACTGCTAATATTTATGTATCAATTTTTGGAAAAAAATCTCTTTGTTCCTACAGGGAACACTTTTACCAATTTTAAAACAAGTAATTTCTGCGAGTGTAAGTGCAAAAGGGTTAAGATGCTTTAGTGCTGTGACAAGACGCGCTGCTTTGCGAATGTCCCTTCGTCAATTATACAAAATACTTACCTACTATACATATATATATATATATATGTATATATATATGTATGTAAATGCATACTAATTTAGCACGGAAGCCACTGAGTAATGAAAGCAGTGGCCCACCTGAAGAAGCCATTGACTTTTAATGATGTACTGTGTGCAGTGTTCTTAAAGTGTTTTAAACGTTTAAGGAAAGTAATGAACTTAATGAAAATGGAGTAAAATTTTGGTTATTGACGTTATAGAGTTAAACTTCAGARCTTTCTATTTATATTTTTTATAGCATAAAAGGGTAAAAAATATCCTTTTTTTGATTTTGATCGACCCGTTTGAATGAAAGCTACATGCTTCARTCATCTAATCTGAACAATATGAACGGAGTTTGCAGTGTTCTACAGGATCCCAAATTTCGTGAAAATGCCTTATAAAATAAAAAAAAGTATTTCTTACAAAAGCTTGAGTTTGGTCGGTCGGTTTGTATGTCAGCCATAATTGAARGTATGTGCGCAAAATTTCAGACAGATATTTAAAAAACTGGACTAATTCGAGTATATACAGACTATGCGTCAGTCGGAATGACTTAATCGACTTATGTCGTCATGTTCATCACTTACTTATTTTATAGGATATCCGGTAACGTCGTTCTGGGTGTTACAAACTTTAATAATGCTTTTTCCAAGGTCAAMAATTTTAAAATGAACCCATCTGTTTTTATAGATCTTAAGGTGGGACTTGCTGAGCGTACTATTCGCAACACMCTCWCCCMTCTTGAGACCCAGCATTCATTATTGGGTATTATTCGACCAGTAAGCAGTGAAAAAATTTAGCAGCCATGGTTGMGAATGTACACGAATAMCGTGGAGAGTGGATACGGCGCCGCTCGCAGCAACATGGACTGATGGAGCGGATGGATGGATGGATGGCATTTTTCGACGAGATCTCAAATYAATTGAGTCAATCGGTTTTTACCAGTCGAATTGCTCGAACGAGCAGTCGAAAATTGGACTTAAATAAATGAATGGTTCATAATTCATCTAAAACATAGTTGCGGCTTATATTTGAAAGAGATCATSTTCAAAAAATAAATGACAAGGAAGGTTCTTTCGCAGAATAACACAAACTTCTACTATTCTTGCAGTTTCTCTGTTTGTTCTTTAAAAAATTAGAGAATCTCGAAATGGATCGCCCTTTATAAGGACACTTAGGAGTCACATGTACTTGTCTTATCACAGAATTTTTTAC
>NW_017536063.1:56244-62435 GCF_001853355.1 Bactrocera latifrons | reverse complement strand
GTGGCAAAACGTGATGTTTCCAATATGATCCCAAAATAAAACGGCAGAGTGCTGAATGGAAGGCACCGGACGGGCCGACACAAAAAATCGCGAATGGAGAAGTCAAAAGTTAAGACAATGCTGATTTGTTTTCATGATTCCAAGGGTATTGTACACAAAGAATTAATTCCCCTCGGCCAGAACGTTAATGCGTTTGGTGCGCCGTATTCGACACGTTCGACCCGAATATCGCGAAGTTGAAAGTTGGCGTTTGTTCCACGATAATGCACCATCTCATCAATCGACGCTTGTGATCGATTATTTGATCAAAAATCACATTTTAACCATGAACCACTCCCCATATTCACCTTATATGGCACCGTGCGACTTCATCCTTTTGGGAAAAAGGCATTTGACCATGAAAGGCAAGCGTTATACAGACATAGAGGCCATTCAAAAGGCTTGCAGCGGCATACTGGCGGCCATAACAGCCAAAGAGCGAAAACACTCGTTCGAAATACTTTTGGACAGTGCAGAAAGCTGTATTGAAGTGGAAGGAGACTATTTTGAATTTTGATTGATTGATTTTGATTTTGAAAAACCCATTTGTTTTGAGTATTTTTTATTTTTTTTTTAAAGTCCTGTTTACTTTGGAACGCATCTTGTATAAGCTTTCTTGGCAGTGCATTATTCCCCTCAAACTATGTAGTACATATAAATATATAATCTAAAAGTCAATAAATAACTTAGCCACAAAAAGTTTCTTAACTATCAAATGCAATTAGCGCCACCCTAGACCACTAGTCGTACACTAACTCATAGGTACATACATAGCATACAAACTCACCTGATAAATCGGATATATCTAAACAACTCGAACGGCTTTTGGTGCGTTGCAAGAGTGGATGTTGTAATGGCTGTTGCTGTTGTTGTTGCTGTGGATGATTTATCGGTGACTGATKGACAGCGCTGGCATTTGCGGTGATGCCACCGAAAATATTATTACAAAGGCTATCAGCGCCCGCATTCAAAGGCAAGCCGCCACCGCCATTGCTGGATCCCGAGCCGCTGCTGCACCAGTCCGCCTCCATGGCTTTGGATGCGCTGCGCTTGAAGTGTTCCAGGAAATTATCAATTTGCTTTTCAATCGAGTTCGATGGTGAATTTTCCATAATAGCGYTTATGCATAATTGGAACGAGCATCGAAAAGAATACTTGGCTTGATTTGTTTGCTTTTCCTTTTATGATTTTCCTTTGATTATTCTTATGTACTTATGTGCAGCTTGGTGGCATTTGAAGGCAGTTAGAGACGAATAACGCGTAACTATGTCACAAATGCTGCTTCTTCTACAGTTGAAGGTCAATTAACTTCCACTGCGTGAACTTTTCGTATGCGAACGACGCATAATAGACGCCCACTTGGCGGTGCCACTCGTACCGAGGGGGTGGGTTAAGGCGCTGGCGAGATTGAATTTGGTCTACGCTGTGGCAAGTAGTTGCTGTTGTTGCTTTTGCTACTTGGCCAGTTGCGGAAAGACCTTGAGGTGAGTATTTATACTGAAATTTGATTTTTTCTATTTTATTTCACAATTTCCATAGATTCGCCTTATATTTTATAAACTTCTGAAACACTCTCACTTGGCACTCACTTTTTTTGAACTTYTGAAACGCACACTCACTTTTATGTGATTTATTTTTTCATTAACTTWTMTTTTCCCATTACACCTTGTAGATAATTACTGCGCAAATATTTYTACAYGCATTTGCRCTTCTCTAATTGCTTTGAAATCAATTACTTTAGCAGAAGACTTCTTCATATTTTCAACAACACTTTTCTTCTAAACTTTTCACAAATTTTGTTATAAATTTTCTTCRATATATTTTCTGCAAATGCGACCTATTGACTCGTATGAACTTAACCCTCGTTCCACACACGTCCATTTACATATACCGAATACACACTCACGACACACCGCACTTTAGTTAGGCCTTGTCGCGTCGGCTTGTATATCCTTCATATATCCACTTTTAGGCGCGAGCACTCGTTTCACTATTTTCTCTGCGCGAATCGCGGCTTGCTARTCCATATTTTCCCAAGGCCCAACCGYTTATGAGCRTAGCTAACGTAGAACTGAAGTCACGGCGCGGCGAATCCGATGTAGCATGCAACGGCGCAGTGCACACGCCGTCGACTTTTCGCACACCTCACAACCTCTGCCTATTGCTTTTCCAAATATTCTTTAGATTTTATTGTTGCGTTGGAAATTTACGCAGCGCCRTCGCTGCTGCTGTTGCTGCATGGCTGGGTAAATATGGAACCGGCGTTGAGATGCCAACGCTACACGTGACTCTAACATTGCTGTGGGCAGCGGGGTGAGTGCAGCAGCRGCGACGTACGGCGTCGACKGTTCAGTCAGAGCGCATCGCATTTCTTCGTTGATTTGCGGTTTGTTGTCTGTGCTGCTTCGGCTTTCTTATTTTCTTTTGTTTTTAGTTTCCTTTCYCAATACGCTTCGCCARTGTAGTTGTTATTGTTGTTGCTGTCATAGTTGTGGGTKGCTGAAACGTAGTCATGCGCAGTGCTTGTGTTCGGCGGGCGAAAATTATCAGCTGTGCGGCGAGTTTAATTTGAATTTGTAATAGATTGTTGATGCAGAGGGAAGTGCCCAGTGCTGTCGTTACCAGACGGCCCCACTTTTCTTTATCTCGGCCTTTTAATTTTCCAACCGAGTTATATGAGTAGCTTAATAATCGGGTTGTCTTTCTAACTAAATGGATCCGCTTGGGTTCAGATGTATTACTCAAATTACTCATTTGATCAATCTTTCATTACACATTTTGAGGATAGATTAAGGAAGACATCCGTTGCCTTATATTGCGCCGAAATTCTCCCCTCTTCCACTGCACTCCTGAGAACTTGGACTGTCTCTTATACACATCTAGATGTGTATAAGAGACAGACTAATAGCTTATCCTTGATAGAAAGCTGTGATGGATGGATGCGCCAAACATTGAGGATAGATTAAGGAAGACATCCGTTGCCTTATATTGCGCCGAAATTTTCCCCTCTTCCACTGCACTCCTGAGAACTTGGATCACTTTGCCTCAGAGATCAMTCGGGGCGGCTTTTTCCTGCTCACATACCAACTAAAGACATTTGGMGTGGAAGAAGTCGCTGAAGAAGAGCCGCTGTGAGCTTTCTCAGGAATGTYCCGAYGTTAGTAGAAAAAGTATTGTGTAASSAGCTCTCCGTCAAACTTAGCTTTAAGCTACCTGACCACCATAGTGTTTTTCAGGCGAAAGTGTCTGCTATTAAATTAGATATACTGCTCCTAAGAGTAACTTCTTTCAGGAAGGTGAGCATTCACTCCGACAGCAGAGTGGCAATACTGGCAATACTAAAGTTAGTAAAGGACTTCTCCAGAAAAAGCAGCGAACTGCTTAACCATCAGACTCGTTTGGGTGCCTGTTTATAGCAGAATAGCTAGCAACTGCAAAGTCGAGGAGCTAGCCACGAAAGGCACTCTTGCCCATGTACATCGAAATGGAACTGAGTTGGATCTCTATTGAAAACTTGCGTTGCATTACTGGATGCTCAATAGGTGCTGGTCGTGGTCCTGTGCGATTGCAAGMCCCTTTTGACATAATAGGCTTTCATGCGGTGAGATTAAAAATTTTGATGTATGAAAATTTGTATGGAGGAGGGTGAGGTGGAAACATCCAGTCACTTTTTCGCCATTGTCCAGCATTCGCAAGACTGAGAATAAAACTTTTCGCCTGTTTTACCTTCAGCTAACCAAGGGGCATAGCCGAAACAGACATTGATCGCCACTTATTGTTTGAGTAGATAGTTTTCTAGACCGTCCAAGTGAGATCCCTGTTAGGATCGACATGTTAATTTAACTTAATTATATACTAAGAGTATTCTAAAAGTAACTCTATGCTCGAACTGAGCTTTAGAACAGTATTTTCTTACGAACTTGTATCTGTTTTCCGCGATGAAAAAAATGAGGTGCAAATAATTGTCTCTCAAATTCGCATCACAAAAAAACGCAAATCTATAAAGAATGACGGAATTATTTTCTGGTTCCTGGCCCTCGTTTAAGCCTTTTAGAACTCGTTTTGAATTGGATGATTCCTGTCTTGGAAACGCAAGATATTTGACAATTTGAGCGTGATCTCTTTGAGAACTGTTTTATTYGAAATGTGCTTAAATCTGGGTCTCGTGAGATGATGATCATAAAGTCGTTGTTGTTGTTGTTGATGTAGCGGCAGAAARTATGCTTGAAATATCTTAATTTGGAGCAATGCTGTCGGGTTGACAGTCCTTGGCTAGATAAAAATTCGGGTTCTTTCCAGTTACGTAGAYCCGACTGTGWATCACTAAGATCAATTGAAATATCTACAAACTAAAAATCATAGTCTACCGTTGCCGACTGATCACGCATTAAAAGAGCTCGATGTTCCACACATTTCTGTATCCACACGTTTCTGTTTCGTACGACTTATTAGTTTGTATCGAAAGGATTTCATTATATTTTTAAAAATGCTCGTCATACTTTTCAAAAATGTTTTGTATATTTTTAAAAGCGGTTTAAAATAGTATTTATCATGTATTCTTTACAGAACTCTCCAGAGCAGAATATACAACTATATTACTTGCATTCTCTTTCTTTGGTTCTCTTAAAACACACTCTTTGTACCAACTACCACATTTGGGGGCTTCGTCTAGATGTGTATAAGAGACAGTACTTGCATTCTCTTTCTTTGGTTCTCTTAAAACACACTCTTTGTACCAACTACCACATTTGGGGGCTTCGCTCAATCCAAACTAAATAAATAATTGAGCGCATTCGGACGCTATAACTCGTCGCTAGAAAGTCAACGGCAACAGCATACATCACAGATCTAAAACTTACATCTCTGGGCGATATGTTGCATAGGCAGAGGCGCCTACTGAGTGACTATAAAAATCATGCAAAAGAAACCCCCACAAGCGATGGCTACCAAACGGAGGCTACAACAACAAGTAGACAGAGTAGTAGCGGCAGCGATAGCAATGACAAAAATSCAAAATCAACAACAAAATAACCAAATAAGCAGCAACAAACAAATGTACGCTTTTAGAAGTCGACTCATTTTCGACCACAAGCGAGAAGACATAGCGCGCTCACAGCGCCGAAAACCAATACAAGTGCACACACACATACATGCGCGTTAATGTGGATGTATTTACAGTGAAAGCATGCAAAATGTTTATAAAAATACAACAAACACATTTGCTTGCTACGCTAAAGTGGAGGTCTAATCGCGGTATGGCCGGCTGTACGCGCTTTGCTGCAGTCGAACGGCACAATGCGAAATCAGTTTCTCGCCGCTCGTGTACGGAACAACAACGTAGCTAAAAAGCAATAGCACAAGTGAAAAGCGCCACAAGCTAAACGCTGAGTAGAAGACTGAGTAGAACGGGTCATAAAGACAGGCAGACAGTATAGTCAGTCAGTTGGGCAAACGCCAGCCATCCCAAAACACGTCGTGTGAATTTTTTACAAAAGAATACGAAAAAAATAGTGCTGAAGAAAAGTGAAAAATTTGTTCAAATAAAAGAATAAAATTTAATTTTTATACAATTTAACAACAACGACAACAGTTTAAACAAAATGAGCAGTAAGTTCCAGCCAAAGTTGTTGAAGAACTAAAASCAAAAATCTACTAGAAATGTAAAAAAATTCTAATAAGAACGCACGCACGTTGCAAGCTTCAATTTATTATTATTGTTAATTTTTATTAATTTACAATTGCATATATGGACAGCAAATGAAAGCARGCGAGAAAATTGCAAAAAAGAAAAAAACAGAAAAATTGTCAGCTGCGCAAAAATAAAGAGCAAGAAAAATTAACAGTTAATAAATAATTAAGAGTTCGCTGAGTTGAAATCTGAGTTGTATAGCAGTTAGCAATAATGAAATATGAGTACAAAGATATGCGAAGAAATAAGCGTAACAATAACAAGAAACATTGTTGGCGGCGTAGGCTTTTGGGGCACACACGCACAGACATGTATGCACATGCAGTTGCTTGCTTAAAAAATTCCAAGACCAAACAAATAGYGAGTCAAAGCTGCGCCTTATCAGCCGTGTCCCTACTACCTGCGCCACCTTATTAATATATTAGTGACAATTATATCATCATAAATATTTTTCGCGCACACC
>NW_017536063.1:50463-56126 GCF_001853355.1 Bactrocera latifrons | reverse complement strand
GTATATAATTTATAAAAAAATTTTATGAAAAACATTTTTTTTAACATTTTATGAAAAAGAAAATTTTTTGCTTTAAAAACTTGTTGCTTTGAAAAGTGCAAGCGTGTAACACCATGTCCTTTTCTCCTTTTCCTCCACCAACCGCCCGTGTAGCCTTGCGGCRCCGCTTAAAGCCAAAGCAGCTGCCTGTAAAAGCATTGAAACCGCCAAACCGCAAGAAAATTAATTTATAAACTTCATTCCCTTTTGCWTTTGTTGTTGTAATATTTCTTCCACATCGAACAGCAACTCCAACGTGGAGTCAGTGCTGCTGTTATCAGCGTGTTGCCTGCATTTCTTTCTTCGAAACGCATATTTTCTTTGCATTCGTAGCAATAGCGGCGACCTTAAGTGACCTTCAGCATGTATGCCGCCTGCAAGTCGCAGCGCCAACTACAATTCGAAACAAAAACAACAAAACAAATTTCCTGTGCTTCTCTTCTGCTCTCCATTCGTGTCGGTTTGCGTTCGCTCTTAAGCTACAACAACAGCAATACYACACTACACACAACAACTACTCACACTATAAGTTTTCTAATTTTATACGAAATTTTTCTAAACTCACATGCGATTATTTTTCGCGAGCATATGCATCTGAGTGTTCTTATTGTTGTTGTTGCTATTGCTATATGTGTTSTGTTGGTTTTGCGAAAACTTGTAGAAATGGACGTCATTGACATGATTTATATTTATGTTTTGCACATATTTCTCTCACACACACACRCATACACACAGCCGCAGCGTACAATGTGTGGCCAAMGCATGTACCTTGTTGTTGTGTTTGTAACTATTTATAATTTAGAAATTGTTCATTATTAGCTTTAATTTTGAGGATTTTTCCCGTTTGACACCCTTCAAATCTGTCACTCACGCGATGTCGGCTTAACTTTTGACAATCAATGCGGCCGTCAATGCGGTCAAGTGTCAAATGTGTCGTCTCACACACATTTTTCGATGCAATCAACTCTCTCGCGCTTCAACTCTCTCACGCCAATGCGCACTACTCTTTGGTTTTTTTTTTTTTGGTTTTTTTGGCTTCATGCATTCGCATGTGCTCTCCGTTGGCTTGCCTTCGCTCTATGCCTTTGCATATCACGTTTCATATTTCCATTGATGATTCGAATTGCTGAGGTGCTGAATTTTATACGTTTTAAATAAGCGTTCCGGCTTCAGCAGTGTCTATCCGCAATGCTTCATACATATAGAAATATATAAATGTGAAGGTCTTTCGTATTTTTTCACTGATAAGCGTTGATAAGCACGTAGGGGGCGCCACTTTCAGATTAGCTGCTGRTTTTGTAATTCGAAAGATTGCTGCAAGTGCATCAGAGTATTTTATTCGGAAATTTTATAATTATATTCAACTGATTTTTTAAATTTAAAGCGTATMATGTTCCTCAATTTTCTCAAGTAAGGACCTGAGCGATATTATATTTATTAAAATATGTACGAGTATGGACGAAAATCATAACTAAATTTCGGAAAGGAAGTCTAAATTTCTGATTTTTGCGTTACTTGTCTCAAACTCAGTGGACAACCCTGGGAAGGGATATTTCACCTTCTCACTTTAGCTTACTTTCAAAATGTCTCACTTTAGCTTGCTTTCAAAATGTCTCATTTTACCTTTTTTTCAAAATGTTGTTTTGCTTGGCTACCCAGAGAATATTTGATCTAAAACAGGAAGTTGTKTGCTGTTTGAGCTATATGTAAAAGAATCGTTTCTGGAAACTCGCAAGTGAACGGCTTCATTCTCTTGAAAACGTGTTAGTTTTGAAAATGTTAAGTTCTTTATACCGAACCGGTGACTCAAGTTGCAAAATGTCATCTCTCAATTTGATTAATTTGCCAGTATCTGGCTTCAGTTGCTTCGATGTTAAGCTTATCTCAAGTTAAATTGTCTTCGAAAAGAAATAAACGGATTATACTAACTTTAGGATTACTTCTCTAGGATCAATTTTAACCCAAAATTTCGGCTTTAATAAAAAAAAAAAATATTTGTCGTTAAAATTTGTATGTTAAAATTTGAGACTAATGGTTTAGCTGTTTTCCATCAGTCGTTAGTCATGGACTTAGAAAAAACCATTTTGAGAAAAACACATTTAAAGTTTGATCTTGTACTTCCAAGCACTCTGAAATGTCTTTTCAAGTTGTTGTGTAACTTCAAAAATATTCACCGGAACGATATGCAATTTTCTGTGTATATTCCTAAATATATATACATTAAGAAAATAGAAATCGATTTTCGAAAATTCTAACTATATACCCATTTGTATAACCCATTAAGACAATACCTTATATTTTGAGCAAAAACTTAGTATTTGAGCCGCCTTTCTACATTTTATCGAATGAGTTTTCCAAAAGTAATAATATTTAACTTCCATTATAATATACAAATATTGAAAAAATATATCTTTTTTCTTCAAAAATTATTTCATATGCCAAAAATAAATTTCAAAATCRTATAAAAAGCAAAAATGAAGAGTAAAGAAATGCATTAAAACGTAAAAACCAAATCACCTGCCGTGAGTACTTGATGGCTACTTATATATGCGCGGCATTTTCCATGCAAATGTCAGAAGACATCTGTTTGTACTTAATTTCACAATTTGGAAAATCTGCGCTGTGTTTTCAGAACTGCTTCGCCACGCTCGCATTATGTGGTATTAAAGGTGATTTCCACTGTTTTATGGGTAACTATATTTAGCAGCGAAAATGAATTGTATTTTTGAGCTTTGGAATATGAGTACATACCATAGATATACCTACTTATAATAGACTAATATATACATATATGTATGACATATATATATATATGTATAGATATACAGATATTTGTATATATATACGTACCTCACCTCATATTCAAGTAATCCATGGACACTTATAAATGGAAAAAAACAGGAAAATAAAGCACCGCCTTCATAAACATGAGAAAATTCTGTATTTTTTAGTTTATTGCTCATGCTTAAAATTAAAACAATAGTTGAAGAATTTTTTTTTTTTAATTATATATTTTTTCTATCTAAATGCAGATGACGGTGGCGAAATTAGTAAGAAAAGCGGTTTTTGCTGTAATATTTTTCTTGGCAAGCGGATAACTTATGCCCGTTTATTTTCGGTCATTTTTGACTAATTTTCGCTTTTATTCGAAATACGCCCACTGTCCGCGTTTCATACCGCAGCGTGTTTTATACTTGTATATATAAACGCATATGTATTTATATAAAAATATGAAGATTATTAGACGTGTTGATTAATTTACATCTTCTATACAAAAACTTATAAGCTTTAATATCTAATAGAATACWTCACTCGAAAATACCTGTGTGATGCCACAGTTGTTCGCTTAAATTTTATTATTGTTTAATTTCACTTCAATAATAATAAAAACCGCATGATTACCCTACTCTCGAACAATCAAAGGGATACATTATTACTAAAGTGTGATCTATTTCGAGGTTTCCTAATTTTTTTAAAGAAATAATACAGAAACTTTACATTTGGTTTAGATCGTTTACTATCATTATTATGATACGAAAGAACTACATCTCAGATGGTCCATCCATTGAGTCCAATTTTCGATGRCTCGTTGAGGATTTCGACTGGTAACCGCGTATGAAACGCATGATGTTTTACAGCAAGGCCTGAATCCAATCGGAATTGTCCGCATAGACTTCAGATATATCCCCACAKGAAATAGTCTAACAGTGTGATATCAYACGTGAAATTAACTGSTCACCRAAATRTTCTCTCACTGAATCCATTTATTGATGCATTCTGTGGGAAGTGGCTCAATCTTCTTGACCCCAAATGGCGTCGAAATCTCAACTTCAATTTCAGACATCCAATAGTCGGTTATAATGCTGACCGTTAAGGGCGTCGGTCACGTTAACACCGGCCAACAAACCACAACATGATTTTTTGAGATGATATGGCAACTCTTTAGGCTGCTCTTCGTCTCAAATATGGACATACCCACTGMGCTAGAAATGGGCTTCAACGCTGAATAAAATTTGGTTGGAATGCGTCGGATCTTTTTGGAACGTCAGTTCGAGTTGCCGCGAACTAGAAATATTCGTAAACCGGCACCCAAAGGTACTTGAAACTGCTCAAAGTCACAAGAATATTTGAAATATGAAAAACTACTATAAAACTAGTCACTCTATTTTCTATAAGAAAAAAATACATACGAATCGACCTCCAGAGGTTCTTTTAACTACGGAAAGCCTTAAGAAATACCCGAAAGTATCAGAAATTACCGAACATATTTGCTAGTGCACAAAGCATCAAAAAATTACTCAATAAGGCAAAAGTATTTAAAAAGTTAAAACAACAAGTGTTTTCTTTAGARTAAAAAACTTTTCTTTAGACAGTATTTAAACCGTTAAAAACTACTCAAAACCACAGAAAGGTATCTAATGCTCAAAAATGTTTGAAATTGTACAAACAATTTCTAAAAAATGTTTAACAAATAATCTACTAAAGAATATATGGAAAAATATATCAATGTGTCGAAAAAATGATAACRTAATCAAAAATAGTGCCACTTAAATGACGCCCACTGTACTGGCAACTGGAAGTGACACAAAATGACAAAAGCGTTACAAACGCCTCTGAAGTGCGTACACACTCACATACATAACGGTGTCTATAAGCATGCACTGTCGCGCTGATTCACATTCTCTACAAAACACACTCACTTGCCACCGTTGCCACACCACACGGACGGGCAGCGCGGCGCAGCGAAGCGATTGCACTCGAACCGACTRTTGAAATGTGGCGTAGTGTACAAGTGCCTACAACGCAGTTCAGAAGACATTGTTTCTGGTATTTTTAGCGATCACTGCGCCCGCACTCTCGCCCTCGTTCGACCGCGCCTCGCCAATCGCATAGCGACAAAGATCGAAGACCGCTGCAGCGAGCGCAACCATGCAAGCGTGGCGAATCAGTGAAGCGCGGAAGATAGGCAGACACAAGGCAAAAAAAAAAAAACATCGAAAAGTGAGAAAAATGTTTAGAAAAACTGCAGGAGGACGCAACGACATTCCACCACATGCAGTTAATGGGAACCCGTTTGGTCCCTAGCCTTTTGTGCGCAGACAACCAAACGGATCCACAAATGAATGCGCCACATAAATCTCGGCTTTGGTGTGCGTTTGTATGTAGGTGTTGTTGTGCTGCCGGCGAAATTGCTCTCGCCGGCAAATACAACAACGGCAGCGGCAACATTCACCAGCATGGTGACAGTGGACAACGTAGTCGGTGCAACAATTGCCACTGACATAGCAATGCCGGTTTCAGACGTTGCCGGCAATGACGCACAATTTTACGGCCTCGCAGCCTGATCGCACGGTCGTGSCGGTTCATTGTAATTTTGCAAAGCCGCTTCCACTCGCCGGTGCCGGCTAAATTTWCTGCCTCATTTTTGTGTGTTGGTGTGTGTGTGTGTGTGTGTATGCACTTCTTTATTGTCGTTGCAACAAGCATGCACGCTGCCTTAATTAGTGGCAGACATTTCTTTTTGTTTTTTTTTAATTGTAAAAATTTACAATTTTCTTCTGCCTTCCCCGATCATTGCACACATGTGGCAAGTACGCTGAGCTGAGGGCGTTGGCGTTGCCGCG
>NW_017536063.1:47262-50144 GCF_001853355.1 Bactrocera latifrons | reverse complement strand
GCATGCCAACATTTAACACTTTAATTTGAAGTTCCTTAGAACTAGGTGTTTCTCGACATGAAATTTGACATGAAAAATGCGCGAGCAAATTCTTGCTTGGAGCCATTTAATTTGCTATGTCGCAGCTTATGTGATATTTCATGTAAAACTAAAAATAAATCAGCGCTTTTTAAAAATTTGCAGTTTTGTTTTTGTCTCATTGACATACTAACGAGCTGCAAAATTATAAAATTCAAGGATAAATCCATTTGGCGGCGAAATAGTCACACTTGGAGACAGTAAAAATATTTTAGTTGCGCATTTCTTCCAACAAATTCTCTTGGCCAATTTTAGAGTGCATTAAGTTGAAAAATTTTATGTTTCTGAGGGGCGAGATATTTTTCTAGAATTTCGTACTAAGTTGAAAGTAGTATTATTATTGAATGAATTATATTTTAATATTTTTTCTATTATCTCGAAATTTATTTTTGATTATTGAATATTGTGATACAAGGAAGATTGATTGGACTTCTGCTGGAAATTAAATCTGGGATGCATTTTTGTGTATTGTAAGGCAGCATTGTAGATAGGATACCGTTTTGGTAGAGATTTCAATATCCGGGAAAATATAGTAGAATATGTTTTTCAAATAATTGTTCAATTTACAAGAAGTTATGTTTTTTTTTCAAAAGTTTTTGTAGATTATTCAACTTTCAAGCGGAGATTTTTTTCGAATAATTTTTGTAGAGATTTTAATTTTCAGGTGTATATGTTTGTTTTTTCAAATAATTTTTATATATACTTTAATTTCCAAGAAGACATATTTTTTGTAGAGATTTCTATTTCCCAATTTCCCAAAATATATATTTTTCAAATAGTTTTTGTAGAGATTCCGATTTTCAAGAGGAGATACTTGTTCCAAATTTAAAGAGGATATGTTTTCTTCAAATTTGTACACATTTTCATTTCCAATGTGGATATTGTTTCAAATATTTTTTATTATGGAGATTTTAGTTTTCGGAAAGATATGTTTTTTTCAAATATTTTTGTAGAGATTTTAATTCGAAATATGTTTTTTTTCAAATAGTTTTTGCAGAAATTCCAATTTCCAAATGAAAATATAGAGTTCCTGCTATAATGATAAAAAATATCCGAACAGTTCATCTCATTCATACAGTATTTATCTTCCTCTTTACTGTAATACTTTCCCTCCAACTTTAGATGATATAAAAGTTTTCGCTGAAATTGCTTCTGTAAAATTGTCCAGAAATTGTGTCGTCCTACTAGTGCTTATGGTCTCTTGGTAATGCTATTACTATTACAGAACCTTCACAGCCCAAAAGAAAAAGTTCAATCTTCCTTGAACGTAAAGTGTGTCTCCACGACAGTTGTTTAAATTTCACTCAATATTCTGGTTTATAAAATACACTTTCAGTTTTCTGATTATAGATGAGTGACCAAGTTTCGGAGAGGTTCGGAATCGTATTATATAAGTCCCTTTTTGTTAAAAACAARTAACATACATACACGTTCTCTAATTATAATGATTACTCAGAGGAAATCTCTAGGTTACCTTGCGCATGTATTTCTTGGTCGAATATATCCATACAACTGAGCATATCTTAACATTTTTATCTTGAGAGTCCAGATTGAGGTTGAAACATCTTAGATGTCATACTCAGTTCACTTGGAGAAATGTCTGTAATTAATATTAATCGACATATTTATGATATGCTCAAAGATCCTCCTCAATGAAAAAAATTTCCTTTTACTTCCAACAGTCTTTAAAATCGCAAAGTATCACTGTTCAACTMCCCACCTGCGACAGACGATCAATCCTGAGGCAAAACAATTTATAACATTTTTCTCCTTAGAGCCTCTAAGCGGYAATATCAAACCACTAACAACCCACAAAAGATTTATTTATACTTCATWATATCTTGTTTAAATATTTATAAAGTACGAATGAAAGTGAACATTTATTTAGTTAGTCTAATTTACCACTTTGCTCACATTTATATATACATATATAATATACATATATATTTTTTGTCCCTCCCAATAAAATTGCGTCAATTTCACTTCAGCTACTCATAGCTCAAGTTTATTTAAATAGATAAATGGCTTGCTGCTGATAAAGTCAATACATTCCCCTGCCCTCAAGAAGCGTATTTGCCTCCAACTGTGTCAACAAGCCGTTAAGTGCTCGCACTTTAGAACATTTACCGCTCCAGATTTTGGCGCTTAAAGCTATCAAGCTAGAGTCACAGTGGGTCAAGTGCGGYGAATGCTTCAATCGTATTATTATATAATACATAATCTTCTATATATATGTACTTAAATACGTATGCAGAATATATGAGATTAACGCTGTGTATGCAAAGACATATTTCACGCTTGAGACGTTCTCTAAACACAAGTGCTTACTGTGGTTTGCATTGAACTTGAAMGACTTGTTCGCATTACATTTGCGAACGTTTTGTATTGAGAGTTGTAGTCATGTAATATATATTGGCTTCAGCATTGATAAATGTCGCTCAGCTAAGAAATGTATGCTCTTATAAAGATTTCTCTTGGCATCAACTTGCTTGCATTTCTCTTTATGAGCGAGTTTGTTGCTCGCTGTGCGCAAACGCCGGTAGAAAGGGTGTTTATACTAGATATAACGCGGCAGAGACTGGCATATCAGCTGTTTGGCTTTATTGTGACATGAATTGTCCATAAAAACGTCACATTATTTCTCATTGTGATTTTATTGGCGTAATTTAATATTTATTGCGAAGGTTGTGGAGAGAAAACCTTTTGGAAACGTTTACTTTTTCACGTTTTGTGTGATCGAATTTCAGTAGCGGCACTTTTAATGCAATTTGAGAGCATTTGGTGTGCACTGGGAAAATTTTTGT
>NW_017536063.1:43646-44974 GCF_001853355.1 Bactrocera latifrons | reverse complement strand
ATATCTATATGTATGTATATAATTAAAAAAAATAAAAAATAAAAATAAACACGGTAAGTTAGCTAAGTTTTCCCACTAAGTTTTCAAAGTAAATTATCTCATTTTTATTTTAGGCCATTGTGATAATCATTTGCGCGAACTCACAAAATCAGACACATTAACTACGAACACACACACACCACTACACACCCACACATAAGCATATACGAAAAATATATAACAAGCCCACACACCTTTCMCAAAAATTGAAAATTCCCCAGAAATAGCAAAATGCCGCAATCGCCTAGAAAATATGCAAAATACACCCACACACATACTTACAAGAAAGTCACATATACAMGAGTACATAAATGCAAAGCATCGTCAAGCCATTTAAGCGCTACAAAAGATGAAAGTGGAARGCACATAGATATATATTGTCACAAAGCGCAGTTTTCGGCGCTGTTGCGCAAAGCGGAGTTGCGATTGTCACCAACACCACTGCACACGCATCCACTGAGCTGCCTGCCGTAGCAGTAGCGCTGAGTAAAGCCAAGCTAAGCAAGACTATTTGCATTTGATTGATTGATTGATTGGCGCATTCGCTGACACACACCCACATACACCACTCCACTCATACATATGTACATGTAGTGGCAGTGATTGATGCTAGCGGATTGTGAATTGAATGCATTTTGTAAACATACAAAGGTAGATCGATGTCTTATTTCTCATTTATATTTATTTTTTTTGAATAACTTTCCAATTATTATTATTATTTTTTAACTAGTTTAATAACTTAACTTTCTCCATTAATATTTAATATTTTTGCTGTTGGCCTTTTATGTATTTAATACTAAATAATTTTGTTTACAATTAATTTTATAGTCTCAACTAACTTATAACTGTTAGTGAAACTTAATTAACGAACTTAATTGACTCAATTATAATAGAAACAGACACTAATCGCCGCTCAACCAACTTACATATGTGTGTATGTATGTTTTGATGTTGTTGAAGTTGCCGATGCAGCCATGATATTAAATAATATTATTGTTATTAAACGATTCTGTAAATATCGAAATTGAAAGTAAATAAATTTTCACATTTTTTATTAATTTAATAAATTAAGGTTTGTTTTAATTTGGCTAATTGTTAGAGTGTAGTTTTATATTATATATATATATACCTGTCTCTTATACACATCTGGAGGTTTCGAAACTAAAATTTTTCAGTTTGGAGGAAAAATAGCGTTTTTTTTTTAATATTTACGAACTTTTAAAATATTTTTTGTAGTATTTGCCCTTTCGGTTCCGAAACCTCTAATATATTTTGCATCATCCAACATT
>NW_017536063.1:42130-43446 GCF_001853355.1 Bactrocera latifrons | reverse complement strand
TTTCCACTTTCAAATTACGTGAAATTGTTTTTTCGTAGGCGCATTGAAACAAGCGAGAGTTGCTTAGTACAAGAAAATAATATATGTCATGTTAGGAAATTTTTGTTTTTGCTTTCCTGGGTGTACTTTAAAGCGTAWGAAACGTAAATGGAATTTCAAACAAATTGTTGAATCTAGTGATGAACTTAGTTGTTTTAGTATCATAGAGATGTGATATTGTTTGCTAAAATTTTGAAAGTTTACTATAATAAACGTTATATTACATTTTTATTTGGAAGAGTAGATATTTCCATACTCCTTATTAACCAGAACACTATAGCGTTGTAACTAACGATTCCACAATGATTTGGAGAATTGTTGAGAATWATGTGATTTTCAAATGGGCACGAAAAAAATTTTAAAGAGGCAAAATCTAATATAATATAGTAAATATATTTCCCAAATAATTTACCTTTTTCAATTGTGATAAATACCAGAAACTTAACTCTAACAACATTAAAACATACTTTAAAAATCTTGCATTAATTTTTATATCAAACAGATTTTCCTCTGTTAAATTATAATTTTTTTTGTTTTTTTAATTAGTTTATAATTACCATTTTGAAAGAGGTGATGTTTTATTTCAATATCCTTAAAGTTTACTTTCAATTTGAATTAAATTTTGTATAACACTGTCAATTAAAAAAATTTACATATAAAGATATTACAATTTATTATAAATACTGAAATCGAATACTAAGGAAATATGTATTTTTTGAATTTTTGACAGAAATAATATAAACGGTGGTTATGACAGTTGCTCTTCTGCTAAAATTTGCCTCCTGGTGTCATTGTTCGAAAAAAGAATCGAGGGGAATGGGTGTTGTTTTGGTTATTTGCTTTTCTATATTTTGCATCCTATCGTTTTTGAAGTCTTGTAATATGAATTAATATGTTAGAAAGTGAAAATTTCAGAAAAAGTGGTCAGAAAAAACATCTAATTTGTTTACTTTGTTATAACCTGCCAAAATGTAGGAATTTATTTCTGGCAATTTAATGTAAAATATCATCAACATAGTTTACCAAATACTAAATATATCCTAAATATATGTGCAGAACCATATTATATGTGTGCCGATAAAGAAAATTCATGTAACTAAATGACACTAATTAATGTGCTGAAATATAATTGTATTTCTTTGCTCACAGTTGCTTAGCAAACAAAGAAATTGTGACAAAAATTCAAATATAATTAGGAATACAAAAGAATTTTGTAGTAAAATTTATAAAATTCGGGATAAAATGTTATAAACATTTTTGATAATAAATAAGCTAAT
>NW_017536063.1:29891-41057 GCF_001853355.1 Bactrocera latifrons | reverse complement strand
TATCTTTATATATATATTTTTTTAAAATATTTTTTTATATATTATGTATGTACTTCTGCGATATATTGCATCATATAGCTTTTGTTGAGAGAAACTAAAATTTATGCTTTCCCCAACATTTTGTTAAGCTAATAGATATACGTTTTTTGTCGAAAACGCTTTTAAAATTGTATTAACAAAAAACAAAAACAAAATAAAAATATAAAACTAAATTACAAAACACTAAAATTGCATTTGAAGCAAATATTCGACCAACTAATGGCGTTACGCCCACATGCTGAGCATATTTCACAGAATAACATTAAGCAAAAATTAAAATACTAACAAAGAAAAAGAAATTAAAAATAAATCTAATAAATTGCGCTTGAAGCACGCAGCTGTCGCTTGTGCTGTGTCCAACTGCTGCCGCCGCCAACACCGCGCTACGCCGACCGCAACCACTACTACCACACTAGCAGCCACATACCATAGCCCAACGCACAACGCCGTCGCCAACCGCCAACGGAAATGAACCGTCAAAAGAAAAAATACTAATTTTTGTACATATTTTCATATTATCCGCACATAATTTCTTTTATGAGCCAAGAAATGGCTAGAAATTAAAACTTACTGAAGCTTGAAAGAACTATGAACATTTTATTGGAATTTTATWTCAAGAATTTTTATTAGTCTAATTTTCTTATATTTTTCAACCCTAACAGTATTTTCACAATACGAATTTAGTCTAATATTCTTATTGTTGTTTTTTTCTTCAACTTTTCTGTTCGCTTTAGAATTTGCGTGGGTGACGCTAACAACGAATGACACGTACTCGCTGGGCGCTTTGGTGTTGGCGCACTCKCTACGCCGCACCGGCACCGCCCATCAGCTGGCCGTCTTGGTGACGCCTGCCGTATCGGCGGCCATGCGCCAGCGCCTACAAGATGTCTACAATGTCGTGCAGGAGGTGAATGTTTTGGACTCACAGGATGCCGCCAATTTGGCACTGCTCGCACGCCCCGAACTCGGTGTCACATTCACAAAACTGCATTGCTGGCGCCTCGTGCAATTCGAGAAGTGCGTCTTCCTCGATGCCGACACACTGGTGTGTATGAGCGCGCKATCACGCAAACGGCGTGTGATTTGCAATTAATTTGTTTCTTCTTTCCTTTGTCTACCTTGTAGGTGCTGCAAAATAGTGATGAGCTATTCGAGCGCGAAGAACTGTCGGCCGCACCCGATGTCAGCTGGCCCGACTGCTTCAACTCCGGTGTGTTCGTATATCGTCCCAGCTTGGAGACGTTCGCCAAAATCACACAGTTTGCCRTCGAGCATGGCAGCTTCGATGGCGGTGATCAGGGTTTGCTCAATTTGTACTTCGACGATTGGGCGCAAAGCGACATTAAGAAGCATTTGCCATTCATCTACAATGTGGCCGCATTCGCTTCGTACTGCTACTTGCCCGCATTCAAACAGTGGGTGGCGTGTTCTATTGCTAACGATTTTACYCAACATTTTTGATTTTCATGCATTTCGTTTGCGCTTTGCAGGTTCAGAGATAAGATTAAGATTTTGCATTTTGCGGGCAAATTGAAACCATGGCTCATACAGTTCAATTCCGAGAACCGCACAGCACTGACGCCCACAGAGTATGCGCACGCCGCCGACTTGATACAGCTCTGGTGGAGCATCTTCTGCGACAATGTRCACCAGCAGTTGACCGATGATATGGTGAGTGTTTTTCAAACTACAAAAAAAAAAAATACGTATTTAATTATTTTTATACATTATTTCCTCTTAACTATTTATTTTTGAAATTATTTTTATTTCATTTATTTTTTTTGGAATTTATTTTTGCTAAACGCAAGCATAATTTCAACTGKTTTTGCTAGTTTATCTACCGTTTTATTACACTAATTACTTAATAATATTAATTTCTTGAATTTTCGTGTTCGAATTTGTTCGATGAAACTAAATTGTTGCAAAATGCCTTTTTCCAAATTCCTTTACAAGTCTGCGCAAGGATTTAGTAGTGAATGTGAAGCTGTGGTGGTAAGATATGTAAGTCGAAGCGCTCTCTTAAACTACAACAATTATAACCTGCCYACATACATGCCTATTTAGTAAACTTTAGCAATTTCACAGTTCCGCTATGTTAACTGAATGTTGTACAGCATAAATATATGTACATATACTTGCGTACATATATATGTATAGTATATGTATAAGCACCTTTAAATACTCTAAAAAGCAAAGGTAGCGGGTATGCATTTTTTCGTTGTAAATAATTGATTGCGAAGTCACCACTCATAAGCGTGTGTAAATATTTATAATTAGTGCGATGATAGATGTCATACAAGACATATATATACATAAATATTCAATGTAAAAAATATACAAAATTTGGTTTCTTAAA
The DNA here is from genome assembly GCF_001853355.1 of Bactrocera latifrons. Classification (NCBI taxonomy): domain Eukaryota; kingdom Metazoa; phylum Arthropoda; class Insecta; order Diptera; family Tephritidae; genus Bactrocera; species Bactrocera latifrons. The sequence continues at coordinate 38,662 of NW_017536063.1, read as the reverse complement.
ATTTTTTAATTAAAACTTTAAATTAAAAGAAAAATATATTCCATTTAAAATTCGTTGATTTCCAATCGAATTTCACCAATAAAATTTCTTTATTTTTATTTCTTTTTCTCCAATTCAATTTCGGCCCTAACCTCACAATTTATTCAGGCAGTGGAAATAAAACGTCGAGTCGGTACATAACAGGATTTAAGTTATTTTATTTSTGGAGAGGTTTATAAAAATTTTGATTTTTTCTTAGAGATTTTTTAACTTTTTTAACTATCCCAATCTAAAACTTTTTTCTAGCCTCTAAAAGACAATAGGTATAACATTTCARATATAAAAGTTTTAAATTACTTCTTTTGGCTTCTCAGTAGTATACTTATGGTCATTAAAATTACTCCTGATTGTATTTAATTACTTGATCGGTTTAATCAAAAACTTTTTTATCGTCACTTTTTCGAAAATTTATTACGAATATTTAAGAATACGTTGAAAGCTACTTAAGCTAAGCAAGTTAGAATGAAATATTCTGATATGAAATATTTATAGTAAAACTTAATGCTGACTGGAATACTTTCTACCGAAGTTCGAAAACGCATTCTTTTCAAATGGAATAATTTTTTAAATRTTTCCGATATATCCTCTATATCCATTTTTCGAGAAATGAAAAAATCGAATATCGAAAAATAAGAATTTCGAACTTTCTTTTCCAAATTTCAAGTACCAAATTAATATGGTTTTAAATAGTAATAATAATATAATTAAAAAAAATTCAATAGTTATGTATAAAGCAAATTTTCTATTACGAAATTTTGTTTTGTTTAATTTGCGAAAATTAAATATTGAAGAGTAAACATAAAAACTCACCCTATACCGTATTTTCGAACAGTGCAAAAATCGAAATTCCAAAAATTTAATAATTTTAATGAGGAAACTGAAATTACTTGAAATATGCAAACCGTACATACATACATACATATGTATATACATATGTATATGTAAGTCCAAGAAGGTTTCTGACAACACTATATCAAATTTTTTAGTAATAAAAATTTTGAATGTCGAAACTAGGCAGTTCTCGAACTTTTTTTTATTTGAAGTATATAGTTTTTAAATTTATCTCGTAAATCGCGTGGTTTATTTTTTCGAATTTCCAAATTTTTAATGTTCGAAAATTCGATATACAATTTTTTCGATGTTTACAGTTTATTTAAATTCTCCCAACGATAAAAAAGGTTCGATGAATTCGATATTTGGAAGTTTGAAATTTGCTATAGCATTTTGGATCCATTGAATTTCCGTTTTGATTCATTGTATAGCATTGGACTAGAAGAACTTTGAGAAAATTGTATTTCGAATTTTCGAACATAAATATAAATAATTCGAATAAAGTGATAAAAATGAAATACAAAGTAAAAATACTTAAAATTTACAAAACGTGTTATCAAAATATTTGTGTACAAAAAAAAATTACACAATTTTCCATCATTTAAATTTTTTTCCACAAACTTCAGCCTAATATTTTCGAAAADACACTTTTAAATAAATCATTTTACAAGACATATAGATAATCATCATTGAAAAAACTAAAGGCTAAACTAAACTAAATTCAAAACCTCAATGTTTCGGTGATCGCAAGAAACACTGTCATAAGTCCATAARACTAAATGTCCACTATTTTGAAGGCGACAACATTAAGTAGACGAATGAATAATTGTTTTTTTGTTTCATTAAACGAAAATTCCCATCACTTCTGAACGCACCTCGTATGCAACTAATTAAGCTTAGCAAATAAATAGACGATAATAAACGCAAACATTTCAAAAACGCATTGCGTTTAAATAGYTTTCAACACTTGGCTACAACATTAGACTCGGCGTTTTTAAAGGCACACACACACTTGGGCAAATATCTATGTTTTCGTTGTAAGCGTGTCGCTCTAAAAATACACACATTTGTACACTTACACACACAATGAGGTCAAAAGCTTTGTGTACTTTTGCAATKAAAATATTTGTTTATTTACAATTTTTGGTTTTTTCGATTTTATTCTTTCATCTGCCAACTATCCAGCGGCTGTCAATATTGTTTGGCAAATATTGTGAACTCATTTCWTATGCATTAATGCCTTATTTATTAGCACAATTCCCACTAGTTGGCTATTTTTGGCAACCACTGTACAAACTTCCGCTGTTTGACGGATTAATGGATAAATAATGCGGRCTTTTGTGGTCAGAGTTGATTCAATTTTATTACAGTTTCATTAAATATTTGATTTCGAGATATGCAAAAATTTGTTTAGATAAGTAAATAAGCTAAAATAGTGCTAAAATATGTAATGAAGAAATATTTTTGTATAATTTTTTTGAAATTCTTTTTTTCCATTTTTAATCCACTCTGTTCTAAATTGTGGCAGCTGAGAGCGGCAATAAGAAAAATACATATTTCGCGTTCGTTTTGCGTATTAATATAATATATAATATAAACATATACATACACACATATACATATGTATATGTATAACTAATTTTGCGCATCTGCAGTTGACTTTTCGTTGCCAACAGCCAGAAATCAAGTCATGGCCGCCACACCCAAATCACTTTCCACGCATAATTGGCCTCAGTTTCATTTCAAATTWTTCGTTGAAATCTGCGCAAATTTTCCCACGTACATATGTGTACGTGTGTTTATGCATAATTCATTGTTGTTCTGAAGTGTGATTAGCGCAGCAGCAAGTTGGCAATTGGCCAACGAGTGCGGCATAAACAAATTGTTCATAGTTTATTTATACAACGACAGAGAAAATAGATTAAGAATCTTTACTATATTTATCTAGGCACGATCTATAATGTGTAGATACATATATTGCGTTTTGAAATAAAATTTTGATATTTTAGAAGAAACTAAATATTCAACGAAAAATAAAATTTATTTCCGTTAAAGAAAATTTTCAATTKAAAAACCGAAGAGTTCTTCAATATAGCGAATATTGAATGTAGTTGTTTTCTAACCTCGTTTCAATGCGAATGATTTTAGCATTAATTATATCAACAARCCTCTTTTAGGTGAAATTTTACGTTTCTCATATTAAAAAAAACTGTATTTGATTTTTATTTTGTTAGAAGAACCTGTTTTTTTTTTTAATTATTTTTGAGCTTCAAAAATATTTTTAAACTTTTCATACAAAATACAGCTTCTATACCCCAAACATGGTCAAATTAGTTGATGGCCAAGCATTTATTGGAATAATGTATTCCTAAAAATTCCCTCTAAAAATTTGACTAGTGAGAGGTTCTTTAACAATATTTTTTTTCTGCGAATTAAATTTGATTTCAGTACTAAGCTTAGTTTTGCCTTTGTACCACAACTTAGTTCTAGGTGAACTATTTGAATAAGAAAGTTTTATTCTACTGAGTTTGGATGGAGTTTCTGCGTTTACATTAATTAAATATAAGCGCTAATAATTTCTAAATTCAAAGTTTATTGGAAAAAGAATTGAAAAAAAAAAAAAATTATTCAAAATTTTACTTTTTCTGTACGAAATTCCATGTGTAATTTTTGATTTCTTGTAACAGTTTTAGCCATATTTTAGAATTTTCAGGCCTCCTTATAGGAGCTACATATCAAATTACTGGGCTATGAAATGATCGACTAATGAATATCCATCACCTTTAAGGGAGCTTTCTTGGTTCACTTCTAAGGTATATTTGTTTACCAGTGGCCACTTAAAAGTTAATAAAATCACTTTTTTAAACTGTATTACTTCRTCGAGACTGGGAATCACGCTGTCTACGAATTACATACAAAATAATCAGGTTCTCCAGCGTGTCTTAGATTGTTTAACACCGGGTTTTATAACAAGTGTGATATGATTTCTAAAAAAAATAAAAGAAATGAAGTAAAATTGATACAATAAGGTTCTGAATATAACATCATTCAAATGACCTCCACGACTTCTTTTACAGGAACGCGTTCGATGAACACAATTTCTGATTACATTTTCTACTTAACCAAGTCGTATGTCATGTATAGCATGTTCAATATTCACTCGTAAAGCTTAAAGATGAACCAATSAACCTCACAAGAAGTAGTCTAATGGTGTTAAACCTCAACTTCTTGGTGGTCATTCAATGTCACAATTTCTTGAAATAATTGAATCTGCAAACTTTTATCGCAATACTCGTAACACATACTGTGCGACACTTAGCCCCATATTGTTGGAACTAGATATTATCGAGATCCAATTCTTTCGACTGCGGCCATAAAAAGGTGGTTATCATCGATCTATAGTRTACTGCTCTACATTGACAAGTAACGCTGTCGCCAGCTTCTTTCGAAGGCAGTACCGAACTGCCAGTTTAGAGAAAAGAAATGGTGGTTCATGAATAATTTGTTGATTTTCTCTTCGAGAATTTTGTTTGTTTACCTAACCACTTAAGTGATAGGGAGTCTCATCGGAGAATATGACTTTTTTAAAATAATTGTCAGGGTCCTGGGCAAAATCAGCAATTTAATCATTTTTACGTTGTTYCAATGGCTTCAGTTCTTGAGTGAGAAGAACTTTATGCGGATGCAAGCCCGCCAGGTTGTAGTTTTAGACATTTTCGATTCCTGAGAACGTCTTGGAATCAATAAATTGCGATCTTCAGCAACACTTGTTTGAACGGCAGCAATATTTTCTTAACTTCGAGCGGCTCTTTGTCTTACTTGGCACTTGAACACTATGTATGTATGTATGTAAAGAAAATGTGCGCTCATAATAGCCGATATGTACTTAAAAATCACAAAATCTCTACTGGAAAACCCTATACCTGAAAACATATCATCATTTTCGAAGACTGACCTTAGACAGCCAAGTGAACATTGCACAGAGTATTTATATATATACTTCGAAAATTTTAAAACAAATTGAAAATTTCAACTTAGTTAGAAACAAAAAAGTACTATTAACCAATAAAGWCCTTACACAAGTTAATACAGCTTCAACTTCAGGTTATAATTACTCCTTAGCGCCATTTATTCAATTCGAAATATTTTATAGAAAACTTTAAGCATTTGAAGCATATCTGCATGCTGTTACTAGTTCTAATTGATATATATAACTACCGTTATGCATATATGATTYCTTATTTTACACCAATTATTACTAACAACTGCTAAAAGTTACATATTTTTATATTTTTCTAATATTTAACATGCCAAATGAAATAATAAAACCGAACTAAATTTTCCAAAAAACCAAAATTCAAAAACAAAACTCATAATTTGTATTCGAAACGCATTTATGCCTTAACTCATATGAATGTGCTATCTCCAAATTATGCTAAAAACATACCAAAAAACACTATTGGCCTGCTTTGTGATTGAAACGAAACGAAAACCGCTACAATACCCGTTAACGAATCACCAAATTGTACGAAACGAAAAAATGTCCTTGGCACGCAGTGTGGCGCCATTATTCATTATTACTATCACTATCGACCCGAACTACCAGCACAACAACAACACGATCATTACTATCATCATTACGAACATGAGCAACACCATCATCATCAACAGCAGCAACACGAACATTCACCGTCGYCGAATTATTACGAGTTCGAAGAAATTAAAGAATTTCGTGATCCTTGGGAAGATTACTATGAGAATTTAGCCAGAGAGCGTAGCAATAGCATTAAAGCGAGTGAACAGCACCACGAACAACATTATGAACCCGAACAACACTATGAGCAAGAGCAATACCACCACGAACAACACTATGAGCAAGAGCAATACCACCACGAACAACATTATGAACAAGAACAACACCATCATGAACAGCATCAGCATGAAGAACATCACCAACCCGAATGGCAACAGCCAGCAGCAGAGCCAACACACGAGTGGCAAAACAGAGAGCAAGAACAATCAAGACAAGCGCATAGTGAGGCTAATTATGAGCGAGAACAAGCTGCCGTTGTTGAGACCGCACAATCACAGCAGCAACAACAAGAGTATCATGAACAAAAAGACAAGCCAATAGAACAATATCAGGCAACTGCTACCCATGACTCCCATGGAACGCATGTTAGTCCTGTTAGCCATGAATCCCATGAGCAAAGTACAAAAAATTCAACAAGCAAAAGTGTTGAAGCCACTGCCACTGAGCAACGAATTTATGAAGCCGAAATTCATAAAGAGAGCACTGCCCAAAAACCACGAGACTCCTCATCTGTAACGCAAAAATCACAAAGTACAGATGGGACAAAGAAAAAACCCGTTAGCATTAGGTCTAGTACAGATAAGCAAGCATTCCGTAGTGAAGATGTGAATGAAAGAGAAAACAAACACAAAACTAATGAAAAGAATGAGGTAAAGTGACATGTCACGATCATATGACACACTCATGACATACTCAAGTGCTAAATAGTTGAAATCCATTTATCTAGTATTATTTATAAAGCACTCCATACGAATTCGGATATCGAAATGTATATTATTGCGGGCCTAGTTGGTGTTGCATAGAGGCATATTTAGTAGAAAAAAAAAAAAATTATATAAAGTGCAATTGTCTGTAAATATTTGGAAGTTGCCAGATGTTTGGTTTCATATATACTAGTTGTATTCGATGGTATTACCAGAGCATGYTATTATTTTTGGTCTAGGCGGGCTTTTGTTATACCCTACGCTTTCAATAACGTTTGAACTTGGTTGAAAGTTTTAAAATTCACTGTCTTTTCAGCCACTTCTCATTTCTGCATTCAATTTTCATTTGTAAACTTTAATACTTTTTCAATCAATTTGACAATTCACTCGCCTTGTCAAAAATCATGTCATGCTATCGCTAGTTTTGTCAGCCATCTTGTGTCAAAGTAAAATTATATTARCCATTACATCGTTTCAAGTAAAGTATTTTCATGTCATTATGATCGTGTAAGTCATTATATTTATCATTTCTAATTTCATTGGTTTGCTTAGTTAGGCATGTAAAACGCTGTCATTTGTAATGTCAATAGTCATGTCATGAGTTGAGCCCGTTGTAATGTCATGAATTACACTACTAGTTGTCATGTCATGAGCTATGCTAGTTGTCATATTCTCGTATATAGTTTTTTTAAAAGTCACGTTGAGTCAAGCCATCAAATCATGGTTTTAGTGCTCTATTAAGCCCCGTATMATGTGTCATATATCATGAGTCCACGTCAATTGTCTCGTCACTAGTAATAGTCATATAATTTTTAATATGAAATGTAGAATTGTCAAGTCAATTAACATTATGCTATATAATTCATACATATATCGTCATCTTTGAATTCATTCATACCGTCTTTCGTCATAATTTTGCTGTCAGTTCGTGTGCTTGTCATTTTACTCATTCATTTGTTTATTTTTTCTAATCAAATATTCATTCATTCACCATCAACGCACACGAATTGCTTACTACGATCTTTAAATATAATTTAATGCTGTTCGATTATTAACATCTGGAAATTTGGAAAAGGCTTGGGTATGCACTGAAAAAAAAAAAGTCTTCGTAAATACTTATAAGCTAAAAATCAGTACCGAAAATTGGAGAACTCTACACATTTTTGATAACTAAACATTTTCTTATYTTAATTAATAAGCTGACAAAGATGAAGCCATAAAGGGGAAGCCATTTTTTGTGATTAGACTAACATTTCCAGCGAAAATCTTTTCAGTTTTCCGAGATAATTGTACTATTAGGAMTTTTATTGTATGCCAGAAAAAGAAGCCCAAAAAGATGTATTAYAAACTACATAACCGGATGCCCAATTATGGATGACAATAGCAATSTTATCCCGTTAGCGTCGCTATCGAAAGATATTGCGGTTACTTCAGCAGTAAAAATTATAGTACATTACCTTTTGCTCTAACTTCAATCCTTTGTAAGTGTATACCTTTTTCGAAGTTCTTTCTGAACTGAAGATTAATTTCTGTACCCAACCCCAGAAAATATACCTTCTGTGAGGTAAATGGTATTTATGGTTTCCTGAAAATTTTGAAAATTGTTTATTTGAAGCCGAGTCTCTACTTGCTACTTATTTATTTTGGTTTCAGAAACGCAGTAGTGGCCTCTTTGGGTGATTTCTAAACTAGTCTTGTGGTCTAGAGTGTTCAATGTTTCAGTCAAGGCTGWTCAAATCGGCTAAATGATATATTACATTTTCTCATAATTCATTTCAAAAAGCTTTCATTTCTTCAGGTCCATTCTATAACATCGCATTAATTGTCTGTAAAACCGTAATCATCTCATCGGAAAACAATGCATAGTAGTGTGCTAAGTATTGAAACATAATCCCATTTTCATTTTTACTTATAAAAAATATTCATATTACGGACATGCCCTATATAGCACAAACTGAAATTATTCGCAAGATAATCGCGCATCTTGGTAACCCTAGTAATCTTCCTGAAGGTGAATGAACGAATATTTTGGCGTTTTGTTGCTGCTCCATACTAACAAATGTAAAATCTGGTTTAACGAAATTGCTATTATGAAAAATRTGTAGTAATACAGTGAAAGCTCCACTAAGCGGACATGTCCATCAACCGTGAACAGTTATTGAGGGCAACTCTATTAATCGGTAAGAATGGATGGTACCGCCGGCGTCCGCTTATGGGAAATTYCACTGTATATATACTGTATATACGTATGTAAATTTGTCACTTATATATAATAGTTTTAAGTCCAAATTAAATGTTCTCTGTTACATAACAACAACTAATCCAGCTTAAATATCTGCTTTGATCTGCACAWTGTTTTATGTTTTTACACATACACACTTATA
>NW_017536063.1:27722-29190 GCF_001853355.1 Bactrocera latifrons | reverse complement strand
TCGTTCTTTAATTTTTTTTTTCAACTCCGATCTATTTGTAAATACTTTTTTATAAAAATCAATAACAAAGTTACTCACTCTCAAAAAATTGATATACACTTTTTACTTTCCTACATTTTCTGATTTATGACAGTTGCTTGTTCGATWCCCCACTCGCTTAGAGATCGGTGTCTTTACTTGTAGAATATTTTACCATAGTTTCATGAACTATTTTACCATAGTTGAAATTTGCATATAYTTTTAATGAGCTATATCACTATAAATTTAGACTTCAAAAATGAAATGATCAGACCTAACTTCCAATCCGCAAATATTTTTTGACCAATTTAAACACCAAAAATTTGTATATACACACATTTCATGTAATTTCTATGTGGCTTACCATAAAACTTAATATTTTCAACGAAAACTTTCTAACTAAAAACATTTTCTTTTTACTCTCTTCCAATCCCACACCTWCSTTCATAGGCTGGTTTGGCTGGCGCTTTGTCTCAGCTGCGTCTCGGCGAGCAACGCACACCCGAACAGGAAGCCTACGAACAGCTAATGCGCCGCCAATGCTGGGAATCCGGGCAAATCGATTACACCGGCMGAGATGCCTTCGACAATATTTGGAAGAAAATCACGCAAACCTTGGAATCGAAGCCCGGCGCCACGCCGCCACAGGAGGAGGATAAGTCTGGTACTTCATAAAAAAAAAAAACTGTTTTAATAAAAATAAAACAAAAATTTCTTAACAAATATGAAGTGAAACATTTTCAAGCACATGAAAGAAAAGAGACGTCCTTCACAGTTATACCTACATAAATACTAAAAAAAAATATATACATATATAAATAATGAAAAATAATACAAAATTGCACAAAAAAAAAAAGAAGAAGAAAACACTACAACAAACATTTTACATTTACAATAAAGCGAAAATGTTTGCTACAAACAAAGCACAATGAACAAACTTTTTCTATTACGCACACACACATAAACACAAAGGCACACATGCATATTCACAWGTAGGCCCACATGCTTACTCGCCCACAGGCACAGCATGCGACAATAAAATATGCACAAGTTGAGGGCACATTATTTCACTGACATTGGTTGAAAATTTTTCTTCGAAATTTTTGAGTCGAAATTTTAAACTTGTGCCAATGCCAAAAATTTTTCATTTTATTTTTATTTTCGAAAATCAAACATCACTTTGATTTTCGAAAATTTAAATTCACTTTTATGATCGAAACCTGAAAATCACTTCAAAAAAAAAAGTACTCATGCTTGCCATATCATAGCGCCCAACCACATCATTGCAATTGTTAATTATCTACACTAATTTAATTAATTTTYGTTCAGACAATTCATTATTTAAGTAAGTCAGTTGCGCATTTTATCTACAAATTTGTTTCGAACATTTAGTTTTTGTAGTCATTTCGATAACTTTTGTAAATTGTTGTTCACAAAAATCATATTTCAA
>NW_017536063.1:26075-27397 GCF_001853355.1 Bactrocera latifrons | reverse complement strand
AAAAAAAAATTGAAAACAGTCAATTTTGCATTATTTCGAATATGCGTGATCGAATGAAAAACACCGTTATATCAATAATAATATTTCCTAAATAACAAATGTTATATATTTTTCGAATGCAACTTATTTGTACTACACAATAAAAACAAAAATTATTAAACATATTTGTATTTTTATTTMAATTTTTCAATTTCCATTCAATATTTTTAATGTTTTCCTTACAGCACCTTTTATGTATGTATGTATGTTCGTATATTTATTGATTGATTTCTTTATTTTAACTAATGAGTCAAATTTTAATTGCAGCATATWAAAAGTTCCGGAATTTTGTGGTTAATATCTGTATGTTCTGGGTACATAGAAAATTGTATCGTTAACCCTTKCTTCCGTTCGTGTATGTATTATAGTACTTCGTGTTTTATTATTTACGTATTATAGTACTTCCGTGTTGCAAAAGCTGGCCTTCTTTGCGTAAATGACCAATAAAATTCAAACAGTATGCCTTGTGGACAGTTTGGCCGCTTCCCGGTCATTAGCATAGTTACAATACTCATACCCAGTAATAATAAGTTTCATGACATCCGACGCTGCTCTTCGAAAAAATTTAGTGGTTTTGGAATCAGTTCTCAATCACCAATTCCTTTCTATTTATTGATCATCAGTTGATGTTGATGGCCGTCCTGAACGTGGTTCGTCATCAACGCGTTCTCGACCCTCTGAATAATTGCTACCAATCAAAACCACTTACTCGCGACTAAAAATTATCACCGAAGACCTTTTTCAACATTATGAACGTTTTGGTAACTAAAATTTGATTCCGCACGTMAAATTTAGTAGAATTTCTTTCTTGGATAATTGTACTCATCGTAAAAATGGCCGCATGCGCTTKATGTACTTCAGAAAAACGAAAACGAAACACCAATGATTTATTAATTATAGTGATGCAACATTTGCTATAGATGTTACTGATACCCATACCAACCTAGAAAAAAAATGTGTCGACAAATGGGTTTTCGAGCAAAATTACTATTTTTGCCCATAGTTCTTGTAAAAGTTGAAGTATTACCTTGTGGAAATTTTTATAAAATGTGAAAAAAATTAAAAAAATGTAGGTACAAATTATATTTTGTTTTTATGCAGAAAAAACGATGCGAATATTTTTTTTTTAAATTATGTAACAATCTGGAAAAACTATAAAATTGTCTGAGCTAAGATTGTGAGTCTCGAAATCTAAATCCTTATCTCAACAAAAAAAAAAAAAAAAAAAAAAAAATAAAAAAAAAAAAAAAAATTTAAAAAGAATTTTATAATCTTCGATTCAT
>NW_017536063.1:0-25984 GCF_001853355.1 Bactrocera latifrons | reverse complement strand
AAAAAAAAGAAGCTTTTTTCCGGTTTTTTATATAAAAATATTTTAATTATATTACACTACATTTAAAGTTATAATAATAATCGATAATTATCGATAACTAAGAAAATCAATCTATAACGATATTTTTGTAATTTTAACCTTTGACTAACCTCTGGTATGTTTTTAATTATAAAAATATTTTTAAAACCGGAAATAAAGAGTAGAGCCTGACGGGATTTCTCAAGCATATTATACAACAATGGGTAATCTTAAACTAAGTATAAATTAGAACTCATAATGCTTTTGGATTTTACCATATAACCGAGTTAGTATTCGTAATGCCTTCGAAACTCATAACCATATTTTGCATTTACTAATTCAAACTCAAACGAAAGGAGTGACCTATATATTCTTCATTTAGACTGGTCCAAATTGGACTATTTATAGCTACATATAGTGTTAGTGTAGTATGTTCTTCCGTCAAAGGCACACTACATTATAGCAGGTTTAATATAGTMAAAAATATCTTAACGTGTTTGTACGCATATAAGCTATTGAAAACACAGCCATATTTAATATGAAATAACTTTCATCGGCTGCATAAAAATTACAAGGGCATTCTTCGAGCATTCTTGATGGCGAGCGTCTAACGAAAAAGGTACTCATATACTCGTTTTCATAAATCTATACCACTGAGAGAAGTATTAAAAAAAATGGGTACTAAAAATGTCTTGCATACAATAAACATAAACATATACTAATTGGAAATATCGTACTTTTCAACAAAAATTGTTTTCGTAAACCATCATATTCTCACTACAGTTAAACTAAATTTACCACAACTTCATGGAAACGCGCTTTTTTTTTTATTTCAGAACAAAATTAGAACCTCATTGCTTCCAAAATTTAGCGAGATAGTGTTGGAGGCTAATGTTAATGTTCCTGAAGTTGTCACGTTAAAACTAGTTGCTCCAAGTAATCCAATGACTCTGCCGTCTAATAGCCTTTTCGAATATGATTGTTTCGGACAATCTGCTTTTTTCTTTCCTTGTAATATTTACGAAAGTATCCTGGTCTCATTTAGCGCTTTTTGTGCGMTAATTTTAATGTTGCTGAAGTTTTCACGTCAGAATTAGTTGCTTTAAATAAATAACTCCACTGTTTTATGACATTTTCAACCAATTTAGTTTTCGAAAACCAACTTTCAGATTTCTTGCGTTCAAGCATTTCTTATAGATTCTACAAGCTGTCTATCGAGGTCGTTTTTTGAGTTCAGAAGCAAAGAAAATTTGCTGGGTAACTGAGATGCAATAAAGTGGAGTTTCTTTCCACGAAATTCACCGTCACTTGTCGGTCTTCCAAAAAAGTTTTATTTTTTTTTTCAGTTGGACCGASCTCTTTATCAATGCGTCAGTTTTTCTAGTGCGGACGCAAAACCAGGTTGTTGGGAACAGAAATGCAAGAGGTCCCGGTGGTCTATTGGACTTCGGCAATGTGCTGGGGCTAAGTGAGTCTATGTGATTTAGGAGAGGGTATAATGGACCTAAAGTCGCGGCGCATTCCTCATTTTTCAATCTAATCTAACCTAATGCAAGCGGAAAAAATTGATGTTCAGCGTTTCCAAAAACTTGATCTATCTTTTGGGCAAATTTCTTATGACCAAATTGAGTTCCTTAGCTTTACCTGCATCTCTGTTGTATTCTTAGTAGACCATTTAAGGGTTGTACTGGAAAAATTTGGCGGCATCATTATTGAATACTGCCGCAAACCACAATACGACTTAAATGGAAAAGTTACGCTGTGAGACCCTTCGAAATAAGAGTTGGCAGATCACCTGTTGACTTAATTCGTGTTTTTTGTTAACTATCGTTCCATTATATGTATTTATATATTGGCTATAAACATGTAAAAAYTAAAATTAGTTTTATTTTCTGTTTCATTGGCTCAAGGGATTCCCTTTATGTTGCTCGATTGGTTACAGTGTTAYCTTTATAAAACTAATTTATATTTTAAAACACTTGGTTCATCAAAAATGTGTTCATATATGTATTAGTTCTTACTTTAAGTTGTAGATGGAAAATTTTTGAAACTCTTCATTTTCAAAATTGGAAAAATTCGTTCTTCTTTGTTTCATCATTAAAGACCTCATCATCGTTATCAGTTTAGCAAATGAAGATTTTCAAAATTGGAAAAATTCGTTCTTCTTTGTTTCATCATTAAAGACCTCATCATCGTTATCAGTTTAGCAATCACTACATCAAACATCGGATCATCGGTAAAGCGATCAGTATTCGACAAAAGAAAAGAGAACAGAAACCCAAAATATCTCTTGCAGCACTGCAAAAAAAAAAAAAAAAAAAAAAAAAAGGCACTTCTCTCTTTTAATACCGTTAGTTGTCATTTATTTCTTATTTGCAGCAGAACACCATTACATAGAAAATCCAATGCCTCCTAACAACTTTATCCCTTTACAYATAGGTGGCATTGCGCCAGCGGAGGCTGCTGAATCGGAACGCTTAGAACGCATTAACCGCATGTTGCAAGAGAGCGCTGAGAAGCTGGAAGAGCTGAAGGTGGAGAACGTGTTCACACGTTCGCTGCTGGCGGCGCCGACTAACAGCGCTGCGACGCGCAGCCGATCGCCAGCGCGACAACAAAATACYAACACTAACAATAACGATACTAATCTTAAGATAAGCAATAACAATAACAATAACAACAACAACGATACTAATACACAACGAAGTCTGAAACGAACGGCCTCACCGAGACCGGTACAACAACAGCAACATCAACAACAACTAAGACAAGTACAGACACAACAGCAGTTGTTACAGTTACAAGAACAACAGCAACAACAACAAGCCATACAACGACAACTACAACAACAACAAGAGTTGCAGAGACAATTGCTGCAACAGCAGCAACAAGAGTTAAAAAGACAATTACAACAACAAGAACGTGAACGGGCGATACAAAAACAATTACAACAACAAGAACATGAACGGGCGATACAAAGACAATTACAACAACAAGAATACGAACGGGCGATACAAARCCAATTACAACARCAGCAGCAAGTAACAGTRCAAAAACAAGTACAACAACAACAGCAACTGACAGTACAAAAACAAGCACAGCATGTGACRGTGCAAAGAAAAGTACAACAACAACAAGTGACAGTACAAAGTCAAGGACAACAACAACAGGTGACAGTGCAGAGACAATTACAACAACAACAGGTAACTGTACAAAGGCAAGCACAACAACAAGAGGTAATTGCACAAAGGCACCTACAACAACAACAGGTGACGGTACAAAGGCAAGCACAACTACAACAGGTGACAGCACCGAGAGAAGCGCCACAACCGGTGCCACTAAGCAGTAAAATACCGCCACCATTGCTATCRCCACCCATACAACAACAACCATTACTGCAGACACAACAACTACTACGGCCACAACAACAACAACCGCTAGAACAGCAACCACGCAAACAGACGACATTGCAAYCACAGCAACAACAATTGACCACACAACAACCACAACGTCCACCAARACAGAACCAGCATCATCAACAACAACAGCAGCAACTACCGCAGACATCACAACAAGCACAGGCACAAGGCGCTGCTGCCAAGCAGCTTGCCAACAAATCCAACCGTAAATCCAAATAACAGTTACTGAAATTGGTGGCCCGTTACGGTTGTCTGTTGCCCACGTGCATCCTTGAGGAGCTCGCGGGCGCCCGACTACCGAACCCAGTACATGTTTGAGTAAAAAAGAAGACAGTTCAATCCTCGAATTCGAATTCGAAGTTGTTATTGTAGTTGCTGTTCACCAAAGGCCCAAGACATTCTACATATTTACATACACACGSACACAAACACATATAAAAACATTAATGAAAAATTTTATAAAGCAGAAAGCTTACTCTCAAAGTGATAACTCCTTGAAGGGGGGAGGGAAAGCTGGCGCAGGCGTAGCGGTTAAGTGCTTTATTGAATGAAAATCTAAATGAAGTTGTTAAAATTAGTTGCTTAAGATGCTTAAACACTAAAAAAATATTAACTAAAACCAACAAACTAACACAAGAGCAAACGCTGCACCGAATATTACTTATTCACACACACTCCTCTTTTCTTTATAAAAAAAAAAAAACAATAAACGCACCACTCCACAAAACCAACGGCAACCGTACACTAACTCCGCCCACACACACACACGCAGAACTCTTGACATCCGCTGACATCGAAGACGGCAAAGTCGAAGTCGACCCTGTTACCAAGGCACGCACCGAATATAAAGTTATCGATGGCGGTTATGAGGTACGCACCATCACCCCCCAGCCAAATGGCACGTTGAARACCGCCGTGCGCACTTTCTGGGATCCCAAGCCCGTCAGCGAAGAAGATGCGAAGCGTGAGGCGCAAAATAAGCTGGAGATCCGTAAGCGCTTCGGCAAGGAGGTACGCATCGACAAAAATACAACTATGTTGACACGCGAAATCGAAGGTGGTTACGAAGAAGTCTACACCACCATCAACGATGATGGCACACGCAGCATGCGCACTAAGACTTTCTTCGATTCAATACCAGCTGAGTTGCCCGACGACTACAAGGTGCCTGCCGTCGACAAGAATAAGAAGAAGAAGGCTTTGGTGAAAAAATCTTCGGTGGACTCGACCGATTCAACTGAATCTCGTCGTATTGTACAACGTACCGACCAACAACAGGGTAACTTCAAGCAACACACCACCGTGGAGGAGTCAAGTCGTTTCTCGCAGAGCACCGAGATCACCGAAAACAATCGTACTGTACGCAAGAACTCCGTACAAGAACAAAATGTCAAACAAATTACCTCTTCGACTGGCAGCGGTGTTGATAGTAAGGACAAGAAGAAGACCAAGAAGACCAAATCTAATATACCACCACCACCACCAGATTTCATTGAGAATGATACCACCACTGTCAGCTCAAAGCGTGTGCCACATGGTGTTGAGTACACCTACTCTACCAAATTGGAATCGGGAAAAACTATCACCACTTCCAAGACGGTGTACGAAGAAGAAGAGGCCGAATTGACTGAAGAAGAGATACGCGCTTATAAGAAGACCTTGAAAGATGCTGAGAAGCATAAGAATGTTACATCCACAAAGAAACTCCGCTCCGAATCGGGTACCAAGAAGGTTGTACCATCTGAGAATCCCGGTGATGTGACTACCGTTGAGACTATCAAAATCGAAGGTGGCACCGAATATCATTACACCACTGTCACCGCTGAGGGTATCGTCAAGAAGGCCGTTAAGACTGTTTACGATCCGGTGGCCAGCAATGGCGGTGAAGAAAGCGAGGAAGAGATCGTGGAGGAGTACGAAGAAGAAATCATTGAGCCCGGCGAGAAGAATGTGCGTACCATTGAGACCGTGAARCAATTGCCAAAGAAATTCGAAGGTTTGTACAACATTTCAAGTCTTGAGTGATAAAAGCTAATTGTTTCTTCGTCCACAGAGGAGGTCACCGTCACCCATGAGAARACCGAGAAAAAGGTAAAGAAGTCCATGATGATCAGCCACTAAACTGCTAAACGCTGTAGAGCTTCGCTGCAAGAGCGGATGAATGTGTGGAGCGCAAATTTGCTACATTATCAATTCTAATTATACAGGGTGCCTAAACCATTTTTTATAAAAAAAAAACAAAAACAACTCATTTTCAAATTACATAAAACACACATCCAAACACACGCTCGCATATCGACACCACACTCATGCACTTGTTTGCAACGGCACAGTAATACAATTGCAATGAAAAAAAAAAAAATAATAATAATCAAAAAATTAAAAAAAAAATATATATATAAATAATGTTGAAAGGAAAATCAAAATCAATTATTTTTAAAACTAAGCCATTTTTCTAAAACAATTTTTGGTTTGACTCAAAATTATACGTTTCTCGCCTCACTTTTCCATTTCACATTTCAGAGTCCAGTTGTAGCAATTGTTGCCGGTTTTATACCAATTTTCGTAAGCCTTGTTCTAAATTATTTCACTAGTTATCTCGTTCCTTGATCGAATTTGCTGAAAATGCACAAAATCATATATTTTGTACTGACTTAATAAAATATTATTGTAATTTTACTTTTACTTTTGTGAAACGCAGATAAATTCATTTGTATTAATAAAGAGTTATTGAATTTTGAAGAAAATGATAAAGAAATGCGTAATAAATACCGGTTTATACAGGGTGAGTAACATTAAATGAGTCTATTGTATAGAAAAGATGGCATTGAGAGATATGTATCTAACAGCTGATAGCTGACAGCTCATAGCTGTCAAAATACATAACAGTGAAGAGACGCTGACAGGGCCATGTTGTCCGAACGAAAATACTACAGCTCTAAAAGTATTCGACGCCCTACTAGCCAGGGAAAGCAGAGGAAGAGGAAAATAACCCTCCATTGGAAAGACCAGGTGGAGAAGAACCGGGCTGGGGTCTCCTATTAACGACAGGTACGAAAAGAAGAACAACTGGCGCGCTGTTTGTTATTTCGGCTATTACCGGTAGATTTCGAAGAGAGAAATATTTATTATWTAAGTTGCAGTAACTATTATAAGTGAAAGCTATGGCTTAAGTAAATAATATACATTAAACGTCATCGACTATTCATSGACATATAACTGATAGTTCAAAGAATGTAAAAATAATAATAAGAAAAGTCATCGCGACGAGASATAATCAAGCTTAGATTAGTCGCCTATAATAAGGGATATTCTGCGATACTTAGCAATTTCTAGTTTCAACTAAATAGCCCTAATTTTCGAAACCCTACAGAATTTAACTTAAATTCCATCTCCAATATTGTTCTTAGTTTTAAAGAAGATGGRGAAAGAGGTTAGGTGGTATGTATTATCATCACGGATTAGTCCAAACTAGTTCATCGAATGGAAGTGCCGCCTTTTCACCAAAGTTAGATTCGAAAATCGCCTTTGTCTACCAAACCMTTGTAGTGACTTCCRAACRGGAATAAAGAAAGSCTTTTTGTTYTGAAAAGGAGTGTGCTCTCAGCAAGAAATATATTTACCTATTGTATGTTTAAAGAAAGCCAAGCGGCTTTGAAATCAATATAGCTAATCTTAGCTTTAGCCCAACGGGTACAACTGAAGTGTTTTTCAGGCAGAAGTGGCTGCGGTAGACGTATTGCTAAGAAGGGCAGCTTCTCTCAGTGCCCTCAAAGGTAGTCAAAAATGTCTGCTTCCATTGGAAATAGTATCAAGCCACTTCATCGTCAAACTGATGCGCTTATATTTGATGACTGATGAGCTTGCCAGAGGATTCACAATTGCTCCGTTATATGGGAATGGTCGACTAGTAGACATGAGATCTTCTGAACTACTTCCCTTGAGCAAAGTCTTTCTTGCTGCAATCGTAGGCTGCTAAATTCTGCAATCTYCACACGAAACTGACATTAGYCGTCACAAAGAATTTGTGTCGGTCTCAATACACTTTGTCTCGTCAAAGATTGTGAGGGATTGYTTTGATCTCATAGTGGAAGTAACATTCTATTTAGTGATAATCCTTTCAATGGATATCAATACGTASTGATGAGCCCGGCTACTGTAAAGCAAATGAACTAACCAGAGCAGAAACTATTAGAGCACGGAAAGTAGGAGATCTATATGCCTCTGGATACATGTAAATATTTGATCGACAAACATATTATAAATATAAATGAGTCTCGGAGGAGTCATTCCCTGACCTGCTCAACAATTTGGCAAATGTGGTATGATTGGAATATGGAATTCACATGCCTACTACTAAATTTAAAAAGAAATGACGCATGAACTCTAGTTGGAGTGGTACGGACATTGTACAAATAAAACTCTTYATACTGATGAGTTTCATCAGGACGAGGTGATTAAGGGAAGAGTGAATAGCTACTTTAGAATAGGTAYTTCTTAAAGAGAGTTAATACGTTCCGCAGATTATAATTTCTATACTTTGAACAGGRTATATKARGTTTAAATCCGTCCATCCGTCTSWCCGTAAAAATGCGAAATAGTCCTTCAATTTTTGAGATACCAWAATGAARTTTTACACACGTTTTTTTTCTCTCCAAGGAAATGAACATTTGTCAGCACCGCCCATATCGGACTACTTAAGCATAGTGCTGCCATACAAACTGACCGATCSAAATGAAGTTCTTTTCTGGAAAACTGTTTTATTTGATAAAGTATCTTCACAAAACTCATTATGAATATTAATAAATATTAAATTTTAATAAAAAGATGTAGTTATGTAGTATATGTATAGCAATAGCGGATTTTTCAATAGCGACGCTACAAAAGTAGACCAATAGGARTTTTTTGACAATTCTCTTCAACAATTTCTGCCAATTTATCATGGAAAGATATACGATCCAACAACGAATTGTCGTTGTTTCGAATTTTGTGAAAAATGGCCTACATCCATCCAAGATCAAATTGACAGAAGAACTAAAGCCGCTTTGCCCCCAAAATCGTCGTATATTCGTTAATTGGGCTGAGCAAAAGTTGAAAATGAACCGGATATACATCGAAAAATCATCTTCCGAGAAGAGGCTCATCTCTCACTGAATGACTTCGTCATTAAGCAAAATATACGTTATTGCACAGGCAGCAATCATCACGTACTCCATAAGTCGCCACTGTATCCCCACAAAAATAACGGCTTGATGTGGTTTATGGGCCGGCGGCGTCATTGAGTCGTACTTCTTTTGTGATGATCAAGACCGGTACTTTATTGGGAATGGGAAGCTCAATATTTTTGGCCCGAATTGCATAATATGGATTGATAAACTACGTACGAATATCGTATGTGAAATCGCAGCAGTATCGACCGATTTGTGCTTGACTTCTACACTTATCATGACTGCATCTTATCCTAATAATTTGTCTCCAATTTTGAACTACTTTCTCAAGTTATCTGAATACATCAACGTAAAGTTGCCAGTTGCTTTGGATTYACCTGTAAAAACATTACTTGCTCATACCACCACAAATCTTATGGCCAACGGCATAATTGTTCACAAAATTTTACTTGCCAAAGCTTACAGAACAGAAATGCTAGTGCTTACTTTGACATCTGGTTTGACAGCTTCTCATCTAGCAAAATCTGTAACGAAAAAAATTAAACTAGATTTTGAAAAAAATTCAACGCTTTCGTTGTGTAAATTAAAATACAAGTATAAATGCATACATGTGGAGTAACAGTAAGTCAGAACTCGTGTTGTTATTTATGGCGTTGTCAACACTGCATTGTAATTTACCTTTGACCCTTTTCTGGTTTAACTCTTTTATTTTTTTAAGCGCAATGGTCGTAAATTCTGAACTGCAAYATATACATATGTACATACAAGTAGTATATGTAGCATACAGTGTATTTCGTTGAAAGCTACCAACGTTTGTATGTATGTGCGTCACCGTAAACTGAATTTATTGCATTTATCACAGCAATTTGCTTCGGAAACACTTTTGTGTCTTTGTGTTGCTAGTGACTGTGACTGTAGCTGTGACTATAAAGCAGTGCAAAAAAGGGGTACAAAAAGAGTTGAAGGGTTAAGAGTATTCATACAGTATAAACATGTGGGAGGATATAACCAAATGAGTTGTATTCGCCCATATTTACCTAAATGCCTGAAATATGAGAAAACGTTAAAGTTTCTCATTGAAATTCATTACAAATACTGATGAATGCGAATGAATGTCAAAAAAGATTTAAATGAGGAGGGCCAAGTCGCAGAGGTRAAAAACTGCCTACCTCGCAACGTTACAGTCGACCACAGTACGTGCGGAATGGGAAAGATACCAAGAGTTGAAGATGGAATGAGTGAGTACGAAGAGCTTGACAAGTTGGTCGAYAGGGGTAATGCTCRTGAATTCCACGAAAAGATGTGGCGACTAGCAAAAGGTTTCAAGACCGAAGCGTACTTTTACAGAACACCCAGAAGTGATGCAGTGACAGATGACAAGCKCATTAATTGACTGAAATTAAAAAGCGAATACTTCTCCAGCCTACTTAATTTCAATGAAAGCGTAAAACCTGGAKAAGAAGATTGSCCATCAAGAACAACTACATAATATTTTTATACYCTCGCAACAAAGTTGCTAAAGAGAGTATTATAGTTTTGTTCACATAACGGTTGTTTGTAAGTCCTAAAACTAAAMGAGTCAGATATAGGRTTATATATACCAAAGTGATCAGGGTGACGAGTAGAGTTGAMATCCGGATGTCTGTCTGTCCGTCCGTGCAAGCTGTAACTTGAGTAAAAATTGAGATATCATGATGAAACTTGGTACACGTATTTCTTGGCTCCATAAGAAGGTTCGAAGATGGACAAAATCGGCCCACTGCCACGCCCACAAAATGGCGGACACCGRAAACCTATAAAGTGTCATAACTAAGCCATAAATAAAGATATTAAATTGAAAAGGATCGCATTAGGTAGGGGCATAGTTGGACGTAATTTTTTTGGGAAAGTGGGCGTGGCCCCATTCCCTACTAACTTTTTTGTACATATCTCGAAAACTACTATAGCTATGTCAACCAAACTGTATGGGGTCGTTTCTTTTAGGCATTTCCATATACAGTTCAAAAATGGAAGAAGTCGGATAATAACCACGTCCACCTCCMATACAAAGGTTATGTTRAAAATCACTAAAAGTGCGTTAACCGACTAACGACTAAAAACGTCAGAAACACTAAATTTTAAGGAAGAAATGTTAGAACGARSYKSMWYCMRGSYTTTTTTWAAAAWTKRAAATGGGCGTGGCGTCGCCCACTTATGGACCAAAAACCATATCTCAGGAAGTACTATACCGATTTCAATGAAATTCGGTACATAATATTTTCTTAATACCCTGATGACATGTGCCAAATATGGATGAAACYGGTTCACAACCACGCCTGAAATCTCGATTATCACTTTATCATGCGAGACTATAAAATGTTCGGTGACACCCGAACTTAGCCCTTCCTTACTTGTTGAATATGAGGTTTTCTTTTTCGTAGAACATCAAATTCAGACGAAAAAGGAGGTGTGTAGAAAAAACCTTTCGAAATAATATTTTTTATTAGTTTATTTGGCTAATTTTGGCTGATCTTTGTTTATTCCACTTATTTAATAATAGGGTTCGACCAATATTTTGGTCCTTTCAAATCTACTAATACGGAAAATAATATAGGAGATATAATAAAAGATTTAATAAGAAACAAGTTTAATTCATTATTTTACTACGAGTACAACAATATCTACATTTATATCTATTGCCTCTTCTGCTTCATCACTTCCTTCTGTTTACTTCGCTTGCCAAGGCGTCGCAAAACAAAGCGCACCAAACCGATTACTAACCACAGAGTTAGCACAATGCCAGCAACAACGACAGCAATCACGTCCAGCAAATAGAATTGATACCACTTCAAGTCGAGACCAGCCGCGCGCAAATGCGTAGCACCCTTGTGGCGTATCACATACTCGATCCAATAGATGGCGGTGTCTCGCGCACTCAGCGGACGATCGTGGAAAATGCTCGAGATGCGTTTGATATTGGCACTATAGCTGGGGTTCTCTAGCAGCTCAGTGAGCGCATTTTTTAGTACATCATAGGTGATGGATTGAAAGTGTAAACTGATGGCGTAACCGTACAGTTCGGCTTTCTTCAAGTTCAAGTGCTGGTCACAGTAGAAGGGCATACCCAGCATAGGCACCGCATGGTATACGCCCTCCTGTGTGCCCAGCAAACCRCCATGCGTGATGAATACGCGCACATTAGGGTGTGCCAGTATGTCGCTCTGTGGCATCCACTTTTTCACCATGACATTTGGAGGCAAATTTSTGATGCTCTCATTTTCRAACTTCCACAACACACGTTGTTTCATGGTGCGAAAAACGTCAAGAAAGATCTTCAAGTAAGCCGGCGGCATGTCCTTACTCTCCACATTGCTGCCTGTAGAGGTGGAAATAGAGTTGTTAGTCGTTAAGCAACTCCAGCATTGTTATTAAGGTAGATGGTGCTTACCCAAACTGAAGTAGATAGCGCCGTGTTCCGCCTCGTCCAAGAACTTTTGCATATCCGTCGGCAGCGCTATGGGTGGATAAATGTGCATGCCACCTACAGGCACCATACCGTCTATGGTTGGACGCGCGCTAGTCAAGGGTGCAAAACTGTTCAACAGCATGACTGAAATATTCTTCTCCATCACGGTTACTTTTGGGAGGTTAACTGTGAAGGAAGTGACTTCAATGATTTCAGAAACTGGGAATTAGTATGTGACCGCTTTGCACTCACTTGGCAAATGTCCAAAATACTTCGCCACCAAGTCATCCATCAAGGGGAAATATACATACTCGCGATGCAGGTCCTCATAGAGTGAGTTGTAAGTGTTTTGCACACGCTCCCAAAAGCTCATGCGATCGGAGTAAGGCAGAAAACCATGTGGCACATAGGACCAGGGCGATACTATGCCAAACATTTGACTCATATGGTTCTCATAGCCCAATGTGCTGCTACTCACTACCGGAATATTGTAAATATGACTGAGCGCCAGGAAKGCTTCTTGGTAGAACTGCTCGACCAGCAGTAGATCGTAGACATTCTCAGTTTGCTTGGCATTGATGATGGCCTGTACTTTGGGCTGCTTAAGCGCGTGCTYGGTGGTGGCCACACCCAAAACTTGTAACATCTGAAGGAAACCCGCCACATCCATAGTGGTGAACTCGAAGATATTACGTGCGCCGGCATCTTCTTTAACTGGAATTATATGAGGGAGTGATGAAGATTTTTTTCCAATTTCAGATTGCTAATAAACTGTTAAAGAAGCATCTACAAATGCTACTACTAAGTAACTGTGTAGAGAGCTATCCCTGTCTCTCTTAGTTGAGGACCTGAGTCGAAGAAAGTGAGAGTGAACGGACCTTTGACCTAAATAGAGAGGTCCGGAGAGTTTCGGTATAATTTTCAGTAATATTTTCAAGGCTTTTACTTGACTCAAACAGAGAGGTCGAACAATTTTGGGAGAMATTTTTTTATGGTATTATGTTATTGCTGAAGCATAGTCACTTTATATTAGAGCAACTTCCAGATTTCGAATGTAATTAACCTGTTTGGGACAGCTTTCGTTGCTGTTATTGTATTATTACTAAACTGGAAAGAGCATATGTTTTTTATAGAAGGCCTTTTTTCACAATTTCCTATGCCATCGAACTTTTTGGGACATCTCGAATTGGAAATAATATTTTTATCCGAATTTAATTTGAAATGTTTGTCCCAAAATAAAYAGCTTTTTTCGTATATAAGTTTTATATTAAGTAGAAAGCAGGAATATTTTTGTTACAATTTTAATCCAATGAATTTGAAATCCAAAACAGCTATTTTATGTAAATAGCCTTAAGTTATCTTTTCAAGTTATTTTTGTAGTACATTTCCAGCTCTTCAAATCATATTTACAATTTGGGACAAATTTTTTGAATTGAAGTATTTTGGGACAACATAATTTCGTTCAATTTCTATGTCAYTACATTACTATAATGGAGAGATATTTTTACAGCACAAGCATTCACAAATTTTTGGGATAATTTGGGACAAAGCCGAATTAAAATTATTTGGCACATAATTTTTGAATCACAAAAGTTTACTATATGTGAGTTAAAAATGTTTTTGGACAAGATTTTTTGATCTTTAAGACAATTAAAATTCTATCGGGAGCATAATATCTACTGCATCTAAATTGTCAGCCTCAAATAATAGTTAAAGTTTCATAGGAGAGATAACAGAGGATCTCAGCATCTCTTATGGATCGACTCACTGAAATTTTGTTAATATTTTTGGTATGAGACGTGTCAGTGCAAGACCCGTAACAGAAGATCTAAATCCTTTGCAAAATCGATGTCGAACAGAATAGTCTGGGTCCTATTTGATCACATGGCATATATTTACATAACCACATAAAGAAGTTATGTATATTATATACAGTGAAATTCTGCAATACGAATATCTCMCATAACTGGATAAATTTCATGAACATGTTTGGAAGATAATAGTTCTATTGTATGATTTTAATGAACTCTCACTTCTGCTCTCTCTTTGTTTTAAAAAGAAAAACAACTATTTTTGGATTCTTCTAGGGTTCCCTTAGCAAGTACTGTTGGACTATTTTTGTTTACAATTGTATTTTGCTTGTTATAATCTTATCTTTCTGAAAAGTTGCGTGGCAAAAATTTATTTATTTCTTCTAATCAGCTAAATATTTGAACTCCTGATTATGTTCAGGGCGTAAGTTAAGAACCCCAACAGTGACGCTCGCGGTTTATATATGTTTACTTGTGTAAAAGAACATCGTATCTTTGTTTGCATATGCACATTTAACGAATTTAAATTTAGTTTTTAATAAAATTAAATTTTCAAGGAATATAAAATAT
Organism: Bactrocera latifrons; assembly: GCF_001853355.1. Classification (NCBI taxonomy): domain Eukaryota; kingdom Metazoa; phylum Arthropoda; class Insecta; order Diptera; family Tephritidae; genus Bactrocera; species Bactrocera latifrons. The sequence continues at coordinate 11,553 of NW_017536063.1, read as the reverse complement.
AACTTTGCAAACATTTATTTCCKTTTACTCACTATCCTTCCAGAAATCATAGACCGGCTCAATGAGTATCTCTGTATAGTTGCTGCCCAAGTTGAGTGGTGCCAATGAAAAGGCTGTGATCAATKTGACCTGCATCGTAGAGTCGGTTGAAAGAGATACAAGACATTGCATATTCGGTAAGTGAAACTAATTTTTACAGCAAACCTACCTGATGTCCATTCCTTACCAACTCTTTTATTATAGCTTTTTGCATCATAAAATGACTTTTGCCGGGAAAAGAGTACACAGAGAGTATTCTAGCGCCATTTGAGGTAGGGGTGATCGCTGCCAGTATAGATAGTGGCAGTAGACATAAGAATATTTTGGAATTCTAGAAAAAAGTAATAATAATTTTATTTAACATAATTATTAAAATGTTTTCATTATAAATTTGATGGTATATTAACATGAACAAGATGATTTTCGAATTCGTTTAGTAAAGTTGTTTCAAAATATTCCAGCCTTGTTGCCTACACTTTGGCGCGCTGACAAATTTTATGATATTTCTTTAGTAGCTATCACGAATCAGTTACGATTTTAGATTGCAATAATATTAAAAAAAAAAAATATTACAATTTTTTGATATTGAAGATGTATTTGTTGGTAATAGCACAATAATATGAACAGGTTAGTTTCAAATAGTTTAMTCAAACTCGCTTAACGACTTCGTTTAAATGTTATTATATATATCATTGCCAATATTTCGACGTGACTACATTTTATCTACTTCCGGCTCACGGCATATTTCTTTATATTGTTTTTCAATGGAATGGAAATGAGGTTAACCCTTTTAACGGATAATGAGTTTGAAAAAGCAGTCTTCCAATAAAAAATTTCGAGTAATTATTGAAAAGTTTATTATGAATATTTAGTTTCAACTTAAAAGCCTCAAGCATCTAACTGTTCATATGAAAATTTTTAAATATTTAAACAAAAATTTTAATTGTAATGTTTTTCTCACAGTGTTACTCCGAGCAGTTTATATAACATTTGCATATCTAAATATATTATTAGCATATTCTGTCTGGCATCCATCACATTTATCACATATTATATTACTTTGCTGAAATTATATGCTTCACGATTATCCCACTTTAATTGGTTCTATAATTAATATTCGAGGAGATTATTTTATATCATCTCTGTAAAGCATTTAAAAACTTGTTTATCGACAGTTTTTTTTTTTTTTGTGTGTATAGTAGGGTGTTTTTTAGTTTCCAAGTTGAAACGTTGCCCGCATTTTTCTAGCATGTTTGAATTTTTAAGGGCTTAAAAGTATTAACTTCGGTTTTTGGCAAATCTAAGCGTYCTATAGGAAAAAATTCTATGACAAAGTTTTAGTTAATGAAATGAACCTCAACGTTTATATACACAAAATTTTCACATAACCTCACAATTAATGTGAAACATTCAAATATCCAAATTTTAGATTTTAGATTTCTAGTTTGAGCAATGTCACACGATATTTGGTAATTGAAACTTCAGGGAGCGTTGGCAAAGAAAAAAAAATACAACTTGAAAGATAGTGATCACCTTAATGCACATTTATATATCTGAGTTACAAAAACAAATAATTGAAACAAATAGCGTGTTAGCACTCGAATGCTGATTATAGAAATTCCGTTTCTGCTGATATTAGCAATATTTAATTTAATTATTGTTTATTATTGTAAATAAAAAACTGCTTCGTAATGGTGTGTCCCCGGCGCCACTTAAGTAGCTTCAGCCCCTGGGCGATTAGTTAGATTGTTGTCAATTTTAGAGTTGTTGTAAATAAATTAACTAGTGAACAAGAAGTATTAAGCTATTTTTAAACGCAAATATGTTTTAGCATCCACGAATATTTCATTGATATGTGATATTTTTCCCAAGTCATAGTCAAGATTCTTTTCGTGCTTTTTCTTTAAGGTAGGGATTTATGATTAAATTTTTAATTTAATTAGAAAAAATGTTGTCTATATGTGTAAGCATATGTTTTTACATTTTCAATATTTTTTTTTTTTGTAATTTTAAATTATAGTTTCAATATTTATTTCAAGTGCTTAATCCTCTTAATGTTGATATATCTATCATAATATTTAATTTATATCCCGGTTAAAAATGTATTTTAAATTGTTAAAACTCTTCATTCTGATATAATTTTTGTATTATTTAATATTTTTCGCAAATTAATCTATTCRTTACTTTTAAGCAGGTGGCMACTCTTCACAATAAAAATTATTATTAAAACCTTTTTGGCTTATAATAATTTACTTGCAAAAGCGTTTTGTAAAATTGCATTTATTAATTGAATAAATTGTTTCAAAAAAGTGGCAACCTTGTTAAAAATTTGTAAAGCATTCTAAAAACTTTTCACTTTGTTGAACTTTTTTTTAACATTTAATGTTTGTAGTTTATTACATTTATTTTACACTTTTGAAAGGGTGGCAACTCTTCACAATAAAAATATAGCAATATAATACTTTATTCACACAAATGCTTCGTAATATTAAATTTTTTAATTGAATAAAATGTTTAAAAAAGGTGGCAACTGTCCGCAAGAAATTGTCATAAAAAAATAATTTTTAAATGCGAGGTTTGTTAAGCCGTCTTTAGTATGTATATTGCAATATTAATTTTTGGTTTCATATCAAAAATGGCAATTGATAATTTGAAAAGGTGGCAACTCCTTMAATTTTATATTTTTAACTTTTAGCTTTCCTAAATTTTTCTATTTTAATAGMCGTTTTAAAATAAACATGTATTATTTTTACTTAAACTTTATATCAGGTGGCAACCTCTGTGCTAATTTTGTTTTAAATTGTTCGGACAAAACACTATAAAACCAAATAAGAAATGATGATTTGTTCGTAAACACTTTGAGGTTGTTGTTTAACATAGTATAGTATATGTATGTATGTATGTATTTGTTGCCATCGGTAGTTACATGGTAATGAGAATACGTCTCACCAGCGAATTTGCGAATATATTTATTTATTTTTTCAGAAAACTTTTTCAAGTGCCACAAACTAATTTTACAAATTTTTTTTTTGTTCAATTGCAATTTTTTTATTTCTTTTAAAAATGTTATAAATTCAATTTTTCATTCTTTAACACAGCTTTTTATTAAGTATTTTTTTTTTTTTAATCAATGATTTGCATAAAAATCTTTTTACTTATTCTCAATTACCATATTCTTGCGTTTCTTCTTTAACACTTTGAATTTTTTTTAATTTGCTTTAATATTAATTTAATTTAACACTTTCTAAGTAACTTCTCACAGCGGTTAATGATCTTGCTTCGCCGACTGRCTCTCTCGCACTGAGCCACAAACCAAGTTCAATGGCGCACTATTAAGCTTCGAACAATTTGAATGTCTTCGTTTTATATCTTATATGTAATGCTATTCTCATTTTAGCGCTTGATGCTCGCAAATCTGCTACTAAATAAACTCAAGTGCTTTAAAAATAACTAAATTACTTGTTGAGCAAATCGAATAGAGTGTATTCTGTGAAAAGTGCACCTAGTTGCATTATAAGARAGAAGAAAATAGTTAACAAGCGTTTTTATTTTCCAAGCATTCTGATATTGCCRATTTTTATGATGCGAACCACTAGTTTAATACATTTGTACCAAGAAGACACCGTACATTAACAGTCGTTATTTTTCTACGTGAGTATCTGCCGAAGGCGGCTCATACGTCATGGCGCTCGGAAATTGCTTGATATTAACCATGAGGTAGTATATAAAGAGTTCTATAAGGAATCTAGCTGTCCAGCTTTTTAGTGATATTTAAGATACAATAGCAGAGAGGACACTGGCTTAAAGGAAGTTGGGTTCTTCCTCAGCAAATTTCTAAGGCTGCCTTAGTTCCCTGATTCTTTCATCAATGCTACCTTGGTTCGAAAGAATTAGCGTCTAGTGGAAAACTTTGGAGGATATGGACTTGGACAATATGTGGTTCCAACAGGACGGCGCCACAAGCCACACAGCGCATGTCACAATCGATTTATTGAAAATCAAGTTTGGTGAACGTATCACGAAATGGCCCAATCAATTAGCCGAGGAGACTCAAAATCGAGCCAAACATGTACAATTACATAAAATTATTGATTATGGCTYTCTCCGTAGAATGCGAAAATAGAAATATGTAGATAAGAGCTTTGAAAATAATAATTCTTATAATATTTTWATTATTTAATCACAGTTTCTTTGATTCTCTTTGGCTGATCTCTGGTCGGAGATTTAAGGCACAAACTGTATTGGAAAAATATCAGATGACTATTCTTCCATCAAAAAACAACGAAGGTAACAATAACCAATAGCAATGGCGCTGAAAAAGTAAGAGTCAAGGTGAGTTACCGGCAAATATGGGGCGGTCAAGGAGGAAACGCTCAGCTAATTCCATCTACATATAGCATTTTTGTGGGAGAGATTAATCACTTTATAGTATCCATCATTTCGCAAAATTATATAAAAGCAATAACAATAATAAAATTTACAATAAAAATAAAGTTTCAATTCATTTACCTAATGCAATAAAAATATAATATTAATAGATGGTATTTCTAAAAGTTTATATTTGATTCTATCAAATAGCTAAGTGATATCTCAAGAACAATTAAATTGTGTCAAAATCGGATACCTGTCTATCATAGCCAATGTATGTAGAGCGAGATTAATTTCCATGAAAAGCGCTTTGCTTCTAGTTGAGTTAGGTAAACGTGACTTTCGGGTCGCGTGTTGCACAACCAGAAAACCTCACCAAAAAAACAAAAAAAAAAAAAAAATGGTTCTCGTATTTATACTAATTAATGCTCTTGCAATTACAACCGAACAATATGCCGGTAATCTGCGTCCAACAGCGGCAAAGTGAGGTTTACTTAGAAGAAATACATTTCGACAACATGTAGCTCGCGACGGTGTGCTTGAATCATAATCTCTTTTTTGTTGTTATTAGTATTGTTGATGTTATTAATATTGTTGTTGTTACTATTGTTTTGTTATTGTTGCAGCTGTTCGTCTCTGAARGAAATACCCRCTTGCWGGCGCTATTTAATGTCCAAAAAYTSMCTAAAAAATGTTCYCWAGAAAAKKAACGATAAAGAAATGGCTTGGATGKGAGGGTGTTTCTTGTTTTTTCTTAAGTRTTATATTTTTTTGTTACTATGAAACTTTTCTCTTTATATTGTGAACTTAGGGTTTGCAAAGACCTAAATATCACCTAAATATTTGCGAAGTTTGTGAATACCGCTTCTCGGATAACCCTTCGTATTAGACATACTACTACGTTAATAAATTGTTTGACTTAAAAATATTTTGCATACTTTTTGGCTACGCTGATAAATTACTCAGGCGGTAATTGGTCACTACTTACTTGTGTGACTCTATAGTAAGCGAACGTCGAACCACATAGTGAGTAAATGTAGGCGCATGAAATCTTTAGCGAAAAGTATTGGTCAGACATCAAATTTGTTTTTTGTTATTTTGTCGAAAAGGGTATAGGCGAAATTCGGAACAAAACTTCGATCATTGTTTGTTTACGTGTCTTCAGGGCACCTTCAATATAGGTACCTGACCATTATAACGCATCGAACCGTTTATTTTATTTTGTTTTTTGCTTTTTCGCAATGCTTTGTGTGTCGAACAGCCCAGAGGGGAAAATGAAGCAACTGAAATTTTTAACACCGGTAAGTTTGGAAAAAAAAATTTTCAAATAACTGAAAAACGTAGTGACCTCATAATTTATAGACAAAAAGCAAATGAGGTGATGGTATCGTCAGTCTTGAGAAGGTGGTTTTCGGGATTACCGTACAAGTTCGTTACTCACGAGTTTAGCGTGTTATTTTACTCTTGCTCAAATATTATAAGAACTTCTACTGACAAAGCCAAAATAGATAAAAATTGGTTGCTAACCCCGCTTACTCCCAAAATATCGTTCCAAAGCATATACTAAAACATTTTTGCACTTTATAAAACTTAAATTAGAAATATTTACTAAAATTTAATACTAAACTTTACTTGAAATACATTACTAAAGCAGTTTTTGTTTTTGTTGTTTACTATCAAAACTCCTTAGGAGCCAACGCACTAACACAAATGCAATGCTGAGCATCAGTATGGMAGCAGCCAAACAGAGAGCAACCAAGTCTAGCAGATAGAATTGATACCACTTCAAATCCAAGCCGGCAGCGCGCAAATGCGGTGCGCCCTTGTGACGTATGATGTAATCGATCCAGTAGAGCGCAGTCTCACGTGCGCCCATTGGACGATCGTGGAAGATGTCTGATATCCGTCTAATGTTGTCACGATAGGTGCTGTTGTGGAGCAATTGGTGCAAACCAGTCTTCAGRGACTCACGCGTTAGAGTGTGAAAGTCCAGTGTTACTGCGTAGCCGCCCAACTCCGCCTTCTTCAAATTGAGGTGCTGCAGATGATGAGTCGCATGTGTAGTATATTGATAAGAACAAAATGTTTTATAAAACTATTATTTGCAATTACCTGATCGCAGTAGAAGGGCATACCCAGCATAGGCACYGCGTAGTGTACACCCTCCTGTGTGCCCAGTAAACCGCCATGCGTGATGAATACGCGCACATTAGGGTGGGCCAGTATGTCGCTCTGTGGCATCCACTTTTTCACCATAACATTCGGTGGCAAATTTGTGATGCTCTCGTTTTCGAACTTCCACAGCACACGCTGTTGCAAGCTGCAGAAGACATCGAGGAAGAGACGCAATTTCTCAGCCGGCATATCCTTACTCTCCACTTGACTGCCCAAGCTGAAGTAGATGGCGCCATGCTCAGCTTCGTCCAAAAAGCTCTGCAACTCAGTGGGTAGGGCTTTAGGTGGATATATATGCATGCCGCCCACATTGATCATATTGTCCATGGTTGGACTGGCAGTTGATAGCGGTGTATAGTTGTTGATCAGTATGGCGGAGAGATTCTTATTCATGGCCGAGGCGCTGGGGAACTTAACTGAGAAAAAACGTGTGGAAAATTAGGAAAAGTGTTTTTTTTTTTAATCGATCTTGGTTTTTTTTGGTAGAATTAAGATATAATTAGATCATTCTACTTAACATAACTTCACCAAACTTTCACTCACTTGGCAAATGTCCGAAGTACTTCGCGATCAATGCATCCACCATCGGAAAGTATTTAAACTCGCGATTATAATCGGTATTTAGTATGTGATAAGCATTCTGCAAACGTTGCCAAAAGCTCATGCGATCCGTGAGTGGCAGCGAGCCATGCGGCACATACGCCCACGGCGTTACTACACCGAACATTTGACTCATATAATGCTCCTTGGCGAAGGTGGCAGTGCTCACCACAGGCACACTGTAAATATGCGCCAAAGCRAGGAAGGCATCCTGATAGAACTGTTCRACCAGCAAGAGATCGTAAACACCGCGTGTTTGTTCGGCATTAATGATTGCTTGCACCTTCGGCTGTTTGAGCGCGTGTTCGGTGCTGCCCATGCAAATCGCTTTCATCATATTCATAAAGTCCGTTATGTCATTGTTTGACATATCGAATATAGTGTTGCTGCCAGTGAGAGCGTTGCCTAAGCAATATAAAACAATATAAATTAACAAAAAACAAAAAAAAAATAAAAAAAATATAAACAAAAAAAATAATTGCAATACAGTGCACTCACCGTCCTTTCGATAATCGTACACCGGTTCAATGAGTATCTCTGTATAATTGTTGCCCAGCCGTAGCGGCGCCAGCGTGTAAGCCGTTATCATGGTTACCTGTGCGCATATAAAAAAAACGTATACTATATGAGCATACAAATATTTATGAAGTTTTTTTTTTTTTTTCAACGAAAAGTAATTTTTTTTTTTACTTGTGTTTGAAAAAGGCAAGCGGTAATTGATTCTCGCCGTTAACCTACCTCATGTCCGTGCTTCACCAACTCGCTTATCAGCACGCGATGCATCATAAAGTGACTTTTGCCCGGATATACATATACCGCCAGTATTTTGGCAGCGTCAATGGCGGGCGCTAAGGCAGTCATTAGTGTTGTTAGTATTATTAAGCTGTTAAGAACTTTGAGTTCCTGAAAATATTTAAAGATTGAATTAATACCGAGGAAACAGATCACGAATTTTATGTTTTCCAAATAAGTAATATGCACTCATATTTACTTAATGCGTTACCGTTACATAAAAGTGGTAAAAAATAAAAAAATTGAAGACAAAGTCTAAGCAAGTTTAGTTCCAGTAGCTCCGAAGACAGTTTGATAGCTCTGTAGTTTTTTTATACTATGAGCAAAAATTTGCAAGGTATTGTTCATAATTTTAAAATTGCTTCTTTGTTATTCAAAATCTATGTCTTTGGAAATCTACGTCTTTGCCTTTCCCCTTGGCCCCAATACATTTGCGCTAACGTTTTTTGCAATCCTCGAAACAGTTATGAAAATGTACTTTCTTAGGTAGCCTTCAATGCATGTAGCGATTCAAGTTTAGTGTCTTCAATTTACTCAAAACGGTTTCTCCGGTGCATTCGTTTGAGTTTGCTGAAAAGCCAGATATCCCAAGAAGCCAAATCAGGCGATTATGGTGGTTGTGGCACGATAGCGGTTGCGAATCTGGCGAAAAACTCACAAAGAATCAATGTATTATGCACGATACATTATCGTGGTGCCAAAACAAAGAGTTGTCGGCACATAACGCCGGCATCATTTTATAATAAACCACGCAYGATARTCAAATAGTAYTTCTTGTCGACWGTTTAGCCGTTYGGAAGGAATTCGGAGAGCACCARATCTCGATAATAGCAGAAAACTTCRTTKTTKACCKGCTTTGACGTGGTTTTTTCGGTTTTGGGTCAACTTTGCCACGATATTCKGCCGACCGTCTGTCTCCGGGTCGTAAGCATAGATCCAGGACTCGTCATCAGTAATGATATTGTTTCATAATGTAGAAGGAAAKCATTGTTTAACAGACTTTAACGCGACGCTGCCTTTCGACAAAATTGAGTGATAAGCAATCATGTTTTAACTTTTCTTAAGCACAAGTGATCTTTCAAAWTGATTTTCACTGATGCTATCGATATCGCAAAGATGCCAGTAAGATCTCCGACTATTAATCGTTAATTTTCAAGTACCAATTCTTTGATCTCATTGTCCTGTTGATCATCGTCCTACTGAGTGCACTGAGACCCAGCATTCACTATTGCATAATACTCGACCAAATAAACTGCATCCAGCAGGCAGTGAAGAAAATACTTGCATAGCAGCAGTATCTGAGAGTGTACACGAAGATCGCGGAGATTCGATTCGGTGCACTTTACCTCGACATCTTAATTCGAAAGCGTACACAATAAAGCTTGTGCAAGAACTAAAACTTTTCGTAGCTCCCAAGCGACAAAGCTTTACTCTATGCGTATTTGAAAAGGTTCAAGAAGATTCGAGCCAAATTTTGTTCAGCGATGAGAACTATTTCGGTCTCAATAGGTATATAAACAAACTAAAAATTGCCGTATTTGGAACAGAGASATCCATATTTCCRTAGGTCCAYATTTCTTCAAAAATGATGCCGTTCTCATAACTATCAATGGAGACCTTTATCGCTCGGTGATAACCGACAATTTGACATCTGAAATTGGAGCTAGTATTTGGTTTCAACAAGACGGTTGAGTGGTTTCACACACACCGCAAAAATCATTGGATTTAATGAGAAAACACTTCTGGGGGCAGATAATTACATGTATTTGGGCGGTCGATTGACCACCAAAATCGTGTGATATCACATCGTTAGATTTTTTTCGGTTGAAATATGTTAAGTCTAAAGTCTATGCCGACAATCTCGCTTGAATTCAGAATCACGCGTRTGATTCGCCAGTTAGCAGATGAAATGCACGAGACGTAGCCGCCAACATTTGAAAGAGATAATCTTCAAAAAATAAATGTCAAAAAATGTTCTTTCGAATGATAACAAACATTCCCCATAAATTTGAAGTTACTGTATTTTTTCTTTAAAAACGTAGTGATTTTCGGWATGTWCCAYCTTTTATAAACTTCAGAAACTATTRAGACTGCCCAAGTAYKTATTTATAAGTATGTACAAAATGATTTTTGTTGAAATTTATTGAAACCGGTTTCGACAAACTAGCATTGCCATCGTCTAAGGTCAGTTACTTTGACAAATATTTCATAAGTACATTGTTGATAACGAAAGTATCACACCGAAGCTATAATTAAATAAAATTTATAAATTTACTTTATTCTATGTGTGATTTTCATGGGTGTTAGTGCGCAATTATTGATTATTTCTTTAATTTTTTAATGAGGCAAAGTAAATGTGTATAGTCTAGTCTAATCGTGCTGATTGACAAGCACACGTTGTACGATCTCCATAGAATAGAACATAAACTCACGTGTGTTTATGTGTGTGTGTGTGTTTATTGCAAAAATTGGCACATTAAATTAATCTTAAAGATTCAAGGACAAAACTTTGGCTGTGAAACAATGGACCCAACGACAACGTAGTCGTGTGTGAGCGTGACGTCGATTTACTTTGTTTTATATTATTTTTTTTTTAATTTGCGTAGAATATTTTGCTTAGATATTAGATTGGTTTGGTAGATGGAAAGAAAAAGACACAATCGCCGTTACTCAACTTAATTTAAGCGGTTTCATGCGTTAATTTACGCTCTTCATGTTAGGAATTTAAAGAAACTAGTTTTCCACAGGGCCGTTCTCACCGAGTACATGTCTGTTAAATCAACACCACTGAGATGTCTTAGAAGTTAATATTACACCAACCACCTAAAGATTTATATTATAACCCAACAACTACCCTCCGCCCAAGCCTGCGGAATTAGCTCAGAGGGCACTGATGAAGACCGATGAAAAGGGAAAAATGAACAAAGCCAAAGTGAAAACGATGCTCATTGTCTTTTCTGACATCAGAGGCATCGTCCACCATGAATTTTTTTATCCTGGACAAACCGTCAACGCCAAGTTTTACGTGAAAGTTCTCAAGAGACTCAAACGAAGCGTCAATTGTGTTCGACAAAACATCGCAGCCGATTGGAAGTTGCACTAAAATAACACCCCGGCTCACATCGCCCTTCTTGTGAACAGCTACCTAACCAATCCCAGCATCCCAATGCTTCCGGAGCTGTCCTGCGGCCCAGATGTGGCCCCCGAACTTTCTTCATGTCCTTACCTGAAAAGGCCGATGAAAGGGAATTCAAGCAGCATGCACCTCGGCTCTCAAGGCTATTCCGCAGAGAGCCTTCCATGATGCCTTCAATGCTTGGAAATTGCGCTTGCTGCATCGAGGTAGAAGGAGCTTATTTTGAAAGTTTTTAGAGAATTCTCACGATTGCTTCAATAAATTCTTTTAAATCGATTCAGTCCTATTACTTTCCGAACCGTGTATATGTATTTATGTTCTAGAAAGCTGTACCTCGTCATCTTAAAATGAAATATTTTAGAATTCTATTACACAAGATTAATGATAAAAAGTTACAAGAACTACCTTGCGAAATACCTGAATATGTAGTACATTAATTGAAT
>NW_017536062.1:0-1677 GCF_001853355.1 Bactrocera latifrons | reverse complement strand
GCAGGAGTGCAAGCCGAGTAGAAAATCGTTCGGCTGTCTGTTGTGACTGCAGCTTCTCGACGTCGAACCTTCCGTGCGTTTGATGACGTACGTTTTTTGCTGCACAGAGGCGCTTGCAAATCTTCGCTGCAACAAGATAGTGGTCCGAGTCAATGTTAGGACCTCGCAGTGCACGCACATCTAAAACAGTGGGGACGTGTCTTCCRTCTATTACAACATGATCGATCTGGTTGGTAGTTTCTACCCCCGCCCCGCAAAAACACCCCGACCTATCCGATAGGTGGCTCTGATGCAAAAATGCATTCATAGGCCCATGCCCCGTAAGCAGAAAACCCAGACTCAGACAAAATCTGAAGTGTGGGTTATCCTCAACGAACCCAATGTCCAGAATGTACTCGTACGTCACTCGGCCGTTAGGACTATTGTCCCAACGTTCTTGCCACCTACACCTTCCTTATCATCTAGAAGTGGCTCGAGCTGCCCAAGCAGAGTGTCCATCCATCCATTCCAAATATATGGACCTGAGGGCAGTCACGAACCACTCCAATCTCCACACTCCCATTCATGTTAACAAGAAAGGCCTTTATGTCCGAAAAATAACTCTGATGCCCCGATAAGATCGATGATCGCTCCTGACGTTATCAGGAGATTTCAAGAGAGGAACAGCCCTACCACTTTTCCACTCGCGTGGAAAGTATCCCTCCCAAATGCACTTATTATAAAAGACCTCCAGGTATTCCGGGATGAGCTTCCATAAGCTTTTACGCGTCTCTTCGATTAGACCTAACCAGGAAAAAGTCGCACCCAAACTCCTTATCATCTAGTGGAGGGACAGGCACCTTTTGTGCTTGAAGTACCTGCACCTCCGACCTAGGAAAAAACGCACCTAACAAAACCTACATACACTCTCTCAACGCCGATAACAGAGTTTCCCCGAAGCGAAGAGAGGTGGCATCTTCCCTTCTATGAACCCGGCAGATCCTATAGCCCTGACTCCAGGTGTCGTTCCTATTCTCTCTGACAAAACTCGTCCAATATTCCTCATTAATTTTACTAACATCTACTTATACTCCCTATCCACACAACTAAATTCATCCCTAAGCTGAGACAGCCTTTCAGAATTGCACCGTCGACCGCGTTGAAACTTTCGCCTCAATCGCTTGACAGTCCTCCTCTTCAAGGTTAACTCACGCGTCCACCATTTAGTCTTATTACTTTTACACTTCCTAAATACCCAATCATTTAACTCCCAAACTACCCCACATATACGAGCAATTTGCTCGTCAACCCCCAACTCCTCAAACTCACTAAGTAGTATACAAGGTACCACTTATCTAACCGAGAGTCAATATTGGTTCTATTCAGTACCAGTGGTACGCCATCACCGCAATGCACTCTCATAAGGCAAGGGATGGGATTTAGGGGTACCATTATTTGGATCAAATAATGATCATTCAATCCCCATCCTCCCTTAACCTCCCATCTAACGTTGAAAGCCCTACTTGCTGTCTCATTCATAAGCGTTACGTCGATGTCGCTCACGCCCCAGGCCCATCGAACGTATACCATTCGCTCGGTTCATTCAAAATGTGGTATCCAGACAAATACCGGGATACCTTACTATACCATATCGAGGACGAGGCATTCGCATCCAGCCCTAAGACAAATGAGCTACTA
>NW_017536061.1:0-1737 GCF_001853355.1 Bactrocera latifrons | reverse complement strand
CATGTACATGTATTTATTCTATTCCAGCTTATTTGGAAATTATTTGATTAAAGATGAACAGTTATTGCTGTCCAATTATGAAATTGAGTTTGAAGTGGGAAAAATTGCGGAGGCAAAAAATGTTCGCAAAAATTTTTAAAAATAATGTATGTAAAAATAAAAGTAGTTATTTACCTTATATATTTTTCAACGAGTATATACAAAGAGTACAAACATACACATTTAAACAAGTGGCAATTATCACAGCACGGTACTTGGTTACTTATACGCCATGGGGCACCGTTGTTGACGCATATACTGCGCAGAAGATATGAATACAATTTTTATGAAAAAATTTACACATGTTTGCAATAACAATTATATATATGTGTATATTACTCTTCATTCTATTTAATTTATTTAAAAAAATGTTCAATGTCAATTCAAATCCTGCATACTGCTCCTACTCAATCAATCATTTAGATTGACTCGGTAGTTTTTCAAAACTTTCTGCAACTTCATTATTTAACTGCAGTACAGAATACACTTTTCAAAATCAATGTTTGAGTCATGGCTTAGAAATTCTTTTGGAGAAATAGGTCTATATATCATATCTATCTACAAAATGTTACATATAAATACCTACTTAAAAGAAACGTAAGCATTGTAAGATATGGCTTTGAATTACCAATTCGAAAAGCCGGTGGATTATCAGAAAAAAAAAAATACCAAAATGAGTTCAACCATTGAAGCACTAAGAGAAGTGGTCAAAAAATACTTCGCGCTAATAACCAAGGATGTGAAGAATGCGTTCAACTCCGCAAAGTGGGCAAATATAATAAAAGCTCTGGGCGAAATATGCGCTTCTTATTATCTAATAAATACTATAATGAATTACTTTCAAATGTTGTCATTGTTATTCGACACGGACGAATGCACTCAGAGAATAAATACAAAACACTATGAAACCTAATGTACGACCCTGTGCTAAGGATAACGGAATCAAATAATGTGAAAAAATCGCATATGCGGATGACCTCATTGTGATAGCAGTGGTTAAAAATCTGAATGAAAACAAGAAAAAAGGTTAACTTCGGCTGCACCGAAGCTAATATAACCTTCACAGGTGCATTCTTTTAGTAATACGATCTGAACAATTTTTTCCATGTAAAGTTTCGTGAAGATACCACGCCAAATGCAAAAGTATTCCATACAAGAATTTTTTTCCAATTGTTCGCTTTGTATGGCAGATATATGCTATAGTTAGGCGATCTTAACAATTTCTTTCTATATTGCATTATTTCTAGAAGCAATAACTCACGCCTAATTTCGTGAATATATCTTGTCAAATGTGAAAGTTTCCCATACAAGCCCTTGATGCGGATCGTTTAGTTTGTATGGCAGCTATATGTTATAGTGATCCGATATCGGCAATTCCGACAAATGAGCAGCTTCTTGAAAAGAAAATGATATTTGCAAAATTTCAAAACGATATCTTAAAAACTGAGGAACTAGTTCGTATATATATACAGACAGACAGACAGATGGACATGGCTAATTCGACTCAACCCAAATAAAATATTATATATTATATAATGCGTTATCTAGAATGATGAGGAATAAAAGCTGTGTGCGTTTCAGCTGACGATTTTTAATAGTTAAAGTAATGCAGTACCTTACTGCAATACGCGTGATGAGTTCTTTGCGAGCCCTATCAAATGAGCAAACTGTTGTGTTAGCCAGTATGACACCGATTGA
>NW_017536060.1:0-1740 GCF_001853355.1 Bactrocera latifrons | reverse complement strand
TAATTAATTTTACAGCAAAATAAAAAAATATGTAAATGACGGATAATGAAATCTGGATTATCACTTTATCATGCGAGAGTATAAAATGTTCGGTGACACCCGAACTTAGCTCTTGCTTACTTGTTATTATATTCTTTCTTCCTATCTCTGCGAAAAGTTAACCTAGTCAGTTTTATAAATGGTATTCGCACTCACACGGCAATACAAATTATTCATTATAAATTTCAAATCTCAAACTTGAAATTAGTTATTTAAATTTATAAGCGACGTTGTCTTTACGCCACTAAAAGTGATTAATGAACACTTGAGCATATATACATATGTATGTATATCAGTGTATGTATAGCTTTTACATTTAACAGCCCGTATTTATACAACAACAAATTATACTTTTATGAAATAAAAACCACTGCTGAGATTACTCAACCACTTTCATGCGCTCTTTGTTGTTATTGTATATTTTTTTACAATCGATCCAGTCACATTGTATAGCATATTTGCTTTAATAGCTTCATTACTTGGAAACAAGTGTTTATAAATAACACACTCACTTAATTGTTAGTTAATTGGAACTGCGCCTTAGAGGCGGTGTACAAGGAACGAAAGCAAAAAGCAAAAAACAAAACTTACAAATACGCACACTACAAACTTAATGCCACTGATTAATTAGTGTATGGCTGAGCAGAAGTACAGTGGCGCGGACGAGGAGCGCTTGCCCCGAGCATATGTACACTCTTACATACATATACATATGTGAACATTGCAATAATCACAAAATATTTAATATGCCGAACAGTGGAAACAGTTTGTTTGTGAAACCGCATGGCGCAGCGAGCAGCACAGTGCCGTGTTGGCCGCATACGCGCATGCCGACGGTGATGAAAGTGCTGATAAGCGCGCTAAAGTAATTAAAACAAGCACAAAAGACAAAGACAGCAAAAGTAATACCAAAGGAAAAAATTCATAAATTTATTTCCATTTAAATATTTTTCAGCAAATAAATCTGCTATTCATGCTCGACATATTAAAGCTGCATAATGAGATTTATTATTAGCGATCTTGTGTGGAGCTATGGAAAACAAATGATCACAAAAATATTATAATTTGCATTAAATTTGTTTTTAGTTTTTTTCCATTCCAAAAGTGGACACTTTGTTATGTACGTATTTGTCGCTTATAAAGCAAGCATTCATGCACACTAATGACTTTGATATTTCTCGACGGCTATTTATTTGCGCTCATATTTTAGCATTAACATTTGTATGAATTTAATTTCGTTTATTCCGGTTCTAATATGGGCTAACCTAATTTTAGCTAAAGTGCCTATTATACAGCTGGAATTCCATTTGTTGTATATGATTATGAGTTAGCAAGTAATTAATTTGAATCTACCTAGATACCCACAAACACTTACCATATTTATGGAAACACGAAGAAAATATTATTATTTTCGTTCACAAAAATGATATAAAAGGTTAAAAATCATCAAAAATGTGAAATTAAATATTTTATAAGTGTGTGTTTGAGAATGAAAGACAACAAGTAAGGAATGGCTAAGTTCGGGTGGAACTTTATATATAATATATACTCTTGCAACATGCAAGAATTAAAGCCAGGGGATAATTGAAGGTGTAAATTTAATCTTCTTCTTCTTAATTGGCGTAGACACCGCTTACGCGATTATAGCCGAGTTAACAACAGCGCGCCAGTCGTTTCTTCTTTTCGCTACGTGGCGCCAAT
>NW_017536059.1:0-1688 GCF_001853355.1 Bactrocera latifrons | reverse complement strand
ATGAAATACTTTTCTACTGTGCAACAATTTATTGCTGTCTCTTATACACATCTAGATGAACTTTTAAACAGTGTCAAAGCACTTACTGGGCAACAAAACCAAGAAAACGTTAAATATATTTACAAACAACCGAGGCAAATACAAAAAATTAAAAAACTATATTTTTTGTAAAACTTTCTTTTTTCCCCACCTTGTCTTAATAAATGTTTACTTAAATTCGTTTCTAAAGCGAATATATTAATTCATTTATTATTACAACTCTCTCACACACTCACACTGACTTTTAATTAGAAATGGGTCACCCATCGACTTCCACGAGTCACGTTGACACTACCGCAACGCTGCTTAATAATGGAGCTGAGCTGAAAAATCGCATYAATGGTACAGGTAACGGCATAAACGAAGCTAAATCAGCAGCTTCTAGCGATGCTGCCGCGCTAGTCGGAGAGGCGCCACCAACAACTAATCCATTGAAGAAGTTCGGTCTCTAYGAGCCCGTTTACCATGTCAATCTGGAGGAATATACACGCACCTTCAAGGGTGACAAAGTGTTCGGAATCGAATTCAAAGCGCCACTCAAATGGGATAAAGTCATACAAATATTTCTGGTGCACATTGTGTGTCTTTTGTGTTTGATCTTCTTTCCGGTGCAAAAGCTGAAGTTTTACTCCATAGTATGGTGTAAGTGTGCGAAAGTTCTTTAATAACTAGTGAAGTATGAAAATATAAAAAGTAGAGCTCTCAAGTATGTGTGTATTATGAAGTAAGAAAGCTTTGAGTTTAAAATGAATTTGAATTTTTTTTTTGGAATACTTTATTGAAAATAAAGCATATTTCACTTACATTTTTTTGGGAAAATTTTGAAAATATATAAAGTAGAGCTAGATGTGTATAAGAGACAGGGTCTGGCTCTGAGCAAATTTGTTTACAGCGTAAATTTGGAGTTTTTACATTTCTGCTGAAAATATTGATTGAGTTTAAAAGTTAGGTTTTAATGCGGAACTCAAAGGTCCTGAGCCATAAGATTCGCATCAAAACTATAATACCCTTCACATGTGCATTTGTTACAGTAAAAAAGGGTATACAAACTCTTTATCGTGATTTTGATCGCATGTATGCCAGTTATTTGCTAGAGTGGTCTGTTCTGCACCATTTGTTCGGAAATGAAAGCGTTAGCTTGAACTTCGACAATCGGCAGCTTTGTGAAGAGAAAAAAGTGGGCAAAATTTCAGACATATATCTCGAAAATTGAGAGATGTGTTCACTCGTATACAGATGGACAGATGGATATTGCTAAACGGATTCATTTATATATATATATATATACATAATTATATCTGTCTCTTATACACATCTAGATGTGTATAAGAGACAGATGTGTTGCATACAACTACACACACACATACAGACATACATGCATACATTCACGCCCGTATGTAAGTGATTTTTTGCCACATTCTTCGCTCTCCAAAGCCACAGATGCTTTATCAGCACGGAGCTACACGCTATGCAACTTACAATTACCGCTGAATGGTTTGTAGTATTGACGTGTTGGGTGCTTTGTTGTCTTGGTTTCTTTGGTGGAGTTGGTGTTGCTGAGTTGCTGCTTTTGTGTTTCAAGCGATGACGTCGCGCCAATTCGTTAAGCGCCAGTTTGTATGCGAGTAGACATACCCGCACATAAAAAA
>NW_017536058.1:0-1711 GCF_001853355.1 Bactrocera latifrons | reverse complement strand
AGCAATATTACATAGATGATACGAACTTTATGCCGGTAAGATCTGTGGACGAATTCGGTTCACGAAACTTGGCGTTACCTATACATATACAAGGTGTGTTCCAAAGTAGACAGGACGTTTTGAATCTAGTTCCCCCTTGTTAGCGCCATCTATATGTCGGCTGGTGCGTTAGAATCTGCTATCTTTATCGATTGTCCAGTGAGAATTTCATGATATTTCATAGATTTGAAGTGAAGTTATTGCGTTTTGAGTGTCAGTATTTTGTGTTATCGGTGCGAAAATGAGCTTCGAACAAATACTCAACGTAAAACTTTGTTTTAAAATTGAACCTTTGACTTTTACCGAAACAATTCAATTGATGAAACAAGTCTATGGCGATGATTGGCTATCCCCTAACAGAGTGTACGAGTGGTTTAAACGTTTTCAAAGTAGTCGTGAGGACATAAAAGACGATCAACATGTGGACCAATCAATATTCGTGATCACCGGAAATTCGATTGAAACTGTGCGGTGAATTCAACAAAATTCAGCCGAAATCATCATTAAAATTCATGAAAATGGAATTGGACATCTCCAAAACATCGATTTATCACATTTTGACTGAAAATTTGGGCTTACAAAAGGTGTTCAGCACAAATTGCCTGATGACCAAAAATTGCTCAGAACCCAACATTCGAAGGACATCATTGTGACCGATTTTTTGACCAAAAATCACTTTTGAACCATTAACCACTCCTGATATGGCACCGTGCGACTTCTTCGTTTTCGGAAAAATATATTTGCCCATGAAAGGAAAGCGTTATGCAGACGTAGAGGTCATTCAAAAAGCTTGCTAAACACTCGTTCGACATGCTTTTGGACCGTGCAAAAAGCTGTATTGAGGCAGAAGGAGAGTATTTTGAATAAAATAAATTGATTTTGCCGAAAAAACTATTTGTTTTGTGTTTTGTTTAAGTCCTGTTTACTTTGGAACGCTCCTTGTATTAGAATTATTGGTGCAACTTATGCTGTTTCCAAGGTATACATAGTTCTTACATACTACCTACTTCCACAACGTTCGATTCAAGCTGAAAGAAATCGATTAGTATATTAGGCTGTCAAAAAAGTCTTGCGGTATTTTTATTGTATTTTGAATTGTTCATAAAATGTTTTTTTTTGATGACTCAAGCGCAGCTCTTGACCGATGCTACGGCTGCTACTACGCCGGTCTCTTCCGACCAATTCAGCGATTTTATCGCAATTTTCGACGACCGGCCTTCCGGAGCGTGGCGAATCTTTGACCACCTTTACACCAGAACGAAAACGTTGAAACCATTGTATGCAGTGGAAAAGTGGAAATGGAAACTGTATCGGGTCCATAAACTGCACAAATTTTATTCGTGGCTTGAGATGCATTTTTGCCTTTGTCGTTGTAGTACTGTAAAATATGCCGTAATTTCTCTTTATTTTGCTCCATGTTTGCGACACTATAACTCACGAACAACTTAAAAGAAACGACAATCAATCAAACACGTGTCAGCGCGTGAAGCGTGAGCTTTCCAAAAAGGTATAGCATGACCCGATGCGACGAATAAAACTAGAACTACTCGCTCTCAGCGCTTACTAGCGAAAATACCGCAAGACTTTTTTGACAACCTAATATTAATCCTAAAGCACTTCCAGTCGACGGTGCGCGGCGCATCAATCGAAATAGAAAACTTGTGTATGTGAA
>NW_017536057.1:0-1692 GCF_001853355.1 Bactrocera latifrons | reverse complement strand
GTTTTCGTCCATCCGGACAACATGACCTAGCCAGCGTAGCCGCTGTCTTTTAATTCGCTGAACTATGTCAATGGCGTCGTATATCTCGTACAGCTCATCGTTCCATCGAATGCGATTTTCGCATTGGCCAAAGCGCAAAGACCATAAATCTTTCGCAGAACTTTTCTCTCGAAAACTCGCAACGTCGACTCATCTGTTGTTGACATCGTCCAAGCCTCAGCACCATATAGCAGGACGGGAATTATGAGTGACTTATAGAGTATGGTTTTTGTTTAGCGAGCCGGAGAAGATTATTTTGTTAGATTGCTAGATTTTGAATAACGATTATTTTGATAAAAAATATTTAATCATTTATGAACGGTGTTCTTGTGTACATCTTTCAAAGAAAAACAAACGTTTAAAAATGGCCGAAACTACACTTAGAAATCATATCATCAAAATCATAAGAACTCTTTTAATAGCATGGAAAAGTAAACATGGTTTTTAATAAATAAATACAAATAAATAAATATTCAATACGTTTATTTTTAACTTA
The DNA here is from genome assembly GCF_001853355.1 of Bactrocera latifrons. Taxonomy (NCBI): domain Eukaryota; kingdom Metazoa; phylum Arthropoda; class Insecta; order Diptera; family Tephritidae; genus Bactrocera; species Bactrocera latifrons. The sequence goes on along the minus strand of NW_017536057.1, from coordinate 1,157 downwards.
AACTCTTAATTCTTAAATAATCCGAAAATATGATGACGGAACTTTGCTAGCGCAACATGTTTTTCTAGTGAAAACAGTACATCAACGCTTCCCACACGACGCGCAACACTTGACGCAGTTTTTGCAAATGTTGCATTTCGAGGCTGAAAAATGTTATAAAATTGTGTTAAAATTCCAAATATTTTGTATTGAAACAGTGGACTTAGTTTTAAGACTTTTAGCAAATATTTTGACCGTCGCTTACCGTTAATACACTGCTGGCAGACCATTTTGTACTTAAAATGAACTATTTTATTCTTATGTCGTTTAATCAAACTGTGATGAATGACTACGATGTCCGATAATAATACAAAACTCTTTTAATATTGGTAATCCAAATTGTGAATGTTACTGGAACAAATTATTTGCGACATTTGGTGTTTTTATCAATTGATTAGTACTTGAATTCGCATTTTGCGCTCAGCTCTACGGTATTCCTCGAGCGATAAAAAGCACGTTCTCTCTTATCAGTGGGGAATAAATATTTAGGCTTTCGCACTTTCATTTATTTATCAATGTAACCACTTCCAATAAAAACCGTTGTATCTGGTATATATGTGCATATATAGCGTGTTCAATTTCGAGGTTACCTACGTTTTTTTTTTTTTTTAAGAAAAAGCAAGCTGTATTCTGTACGCTTTCAATTTAAGATCCCGACGTAAAATGCGCCAAATCTTTCCATACGTCAGTCCCAGTTACTGCGAACGACGACGAATCGACTCTTCACGGTCTTCATATATACTCTCAGCTACGGCTGTTATATTTTCTTCATTACGTGATCTGTTCGGCAAAATATTATCCAATAAATAATACTGAGTCTGAATATGAGTGATGATGTTGCGAATAATACGCGTAGTAGGCCGATTATGTTGACAAGAAGTTGAGCGGAAGGAACGTGAATTTTTGTAATAAAGTTGAACGGTTTGTAAACGTTGTTCAGGTGTAAGTCTCTCCAAGATGAAATGGCAAACAATACTGAAGAAAAATCACATGACAGCTTGTCACGACGCACTTGTGATCTGTTAAAAAAGCTATATAAAAAATACCTCTACTTTGATGACTCATTACTGGGTATTTACTCTTTAATTGAGGTTAAATTTAAAACCATATGATTTATT
>NW_017536056.1:0-1753 GCF_001853355.1 Bactrocera latifrons | reverse complement strand
TTTCTACTGGGTTACCATGTACTCTTTGTACCTTTCCTTTGGCATTTTCAGTTATTGTAAGTAGTTGTTGTTGTTCCTGTTCTTTTGGCATACAAAATTTGTGGCTGCTCGCCACATGTCAAGTAGTCGTTTCCTTAATTAAACGCTGACGGTGTTGTTTATGGCCCCTTTGCTTGCGATATACATACATGTGTATGTGTACCACTATATATTAAGTACATATGTATGTACGTGTATATCTGTAGCCTCGCATATATCACTTTCTAGGTACCTTCAGTGTATGCGCCACTAAGAAAATTTAGTGCAACATGTTGTCAAGTCCTTTAGCAAATATACAAAAGACGWGAGCAACAGAACAGAAACCAGTAAAAATAACAAAAACAAGTTGTGTGCACATAAATAACGTGGAATGGGGCGCGCAAAAAATACAACAAAAACAAAAAAAGAAAACTAGAATTATTGTTGGCCTTTGTCAATCACATTTTGCTGCTCCKTTGACTTGTTGTCAATATGTGTTTGTGTGTGTGTGTGTGTTTCTGCTTGTGGTGGTGTGTCGCCTGCACAAATATGCACATAAATTTTCTTACATACATATGTATGTATGTTTGTACTAATTCATACAATAAATTGACTTATAATTAAAAGTTGTGGAAAACTGCCTACGGTCATGTAGCAATTAAGTCAGCCACCACTTGTAATCGATCAATATAAATTAAGCCTAAAGCTGTAAAAGTGTTGCCCACGGTAAATAAAGGTCTGCTGGTCTACTAATGGGTTTGCTGGTAAGTTTAATTAAAGCAACTTTGACTTAATTAATATAGCGGGTTTTACAAACATATTTTGTAAGGTGTTTAATGGCTCTCTAGCGAATTGGCCATTGAAAGGGCGCTTATTCGTCTCCCATCGACGACTTACAAAATTTTGCAGAAGGCCTTATTATAAAAATGGCCTGCCTTAAATAATTCGAGAATTTGGACCTAGTTTTCCCAGGTGAAAGCTACTACTGAAAAGTAAAGTGTCCACAGGATGTTTAAAAATTAAGGAAAAACGGTATAACTGCATTAGCAAAGGTAGTACGTTGGCTCTCTGAAATCATAGGTAGACCTTGCAGTACCAGCTGTCGTGTACATGATCATATATCTTCAAGGGAGGCAAAGATAGTTATTTGGCTCTCTGAAATCATGGGTAAACCTTGCCTTAACAGAATGTAGGGGCGGTAAGTTTTTTTACGGGCTACTCAAAGCATGCCAGGAAAGCTGGTGGAAGAAAACTTTCCAACAGTTTCAGTTTTAGGCTTCGAGACTACAGCAACGTCTTTCAAGCGGAGAAGGCTGCCATAAAGGTAGCAGTACATATGCCTCTCCGAAGCGCAGCCTCCTTCAAATTGGTGACTATCCTCTTCGGATTAACTAACCACGCGTTCAAGAGGAGTACAGACTTATTATCTCTAGAATCGCTCCATTGACTTCTTGTGGTTCACTAMTAGACTTTCCATAGGTTTCAGTTTTTGGCTTCCTCATCACTTCAGCGACTACTACTGCTCCGGAACGTAGTCTTCTTTAGAGTGGTGACTTTCCATACCGATAGTAGTGCAGCGATATCAACATTGAGTTCGCTGACGTGTGCTCGAGACAACTTGAGGGATGTTAAAAATTGCGGGAAGTGTTGGCGGAGTACACAGTACACTGTCGGGAACTTTTCATCAGTTCTAGTTTTTGGCTTCCTGACCACTACAACGTCTTCGAAGTGGGGG
>NW_017536055.1:0-1755 GCF_001853355.1 Bactrocera latifrons | reverse complement strand
TGGTAATGAGTTTAATTAGTAAATGTTGTTTGTTGAGTTTGGTGAATTTGTTTCTTTTGGCTTTGTTTCTATGTTATTATTTGATTTGAGAGAGACGGAGTAACTGTGTGGATTTCAGGTTGGATATTTGTTTTCTTGTTATTGTCGTTGTCTTTGTTGGTTGAGTTGTTTAATATGTTAGAGAATGAGGGAGATGAAGAAGTAAAAGTTGGTGGAGTTGGCAATTTATGTATGTTTACTGCTTCGCGATATGAGGATTTGTTGTCTGTTTGGATAGTGATTATTTTTTTTATTTGTTAAAATTTCGGGTATTTTTTACTGGAAATTTACGCAAAAGGAACGGGTGCATGGTGGAGGGTGGGGTGGCAAAGCACATGTGTCACATACAGGGGGCTTATTACAACGTTTTTTGGTGTGGCCAATAACTTGGCAGTTTTTGCACCTCATGGGATTAGCATAGTAAGGTCTTACTTTTGTTTTATACCACGAGATGTCGATTTGTTCCGGTAATTAGTACAAGTCGAATGTAAGAAGAACTACTTCGCTTGGAGCTGATTGACAATTTACATACTTGGGGAATTTGTAGATGGACGACACACCCTGTTCCTTCAGATTTTCAACTATTTCTACGTCACGAGCTTCATTTAAGCAAGGAGCGTATATGGTTCCTTTGCTAGAGTTCCGATTTTTGTGTAAGTCAATTTTGACGTTGCAAACTCCTAATAGTTGTTTTGTAGACGTGAGCTTTTTGGCGATAATGTTGTTTTTCTCAAGAAGAAGTAGGTTTCCGTCCCGTAGCTCGCTGATTTTTATTACTTCAGAGCTTATGTTTAATAAAGCATTGCAGATTGCGAAACAGGAGTATTTGTTTAGAGGTTTATTCGTGTCGGTCGCACTTACCACCAAATATTTGGGATGGTCTTTTGCGTTTGTTGGTAGAGTGAGGAAGAGGTCAAATTTTGTCGCTTTTGTTGTTTTTCTTTTTGGTTCGGAACTAGAATCTAACAGGGCGAACCTATTATTTCCCAGTTGGGTCCCACCAGGGGACATTTTGAAAAAATTTTACCTTTGGAGCTGACTGTGTTGAGAAGTTAGAAAAATCACTATAGAAAGAAGAAAAAGTAAATTGCAAAACACGTGAAACGAATTAGCTCGTAGGCGCGCTGTACAAAGTAGACACCGAAAACACTGAGAGAACAACCGCATGCGTCGAGTGGCAGTCGATGACTGAATTTTTTTTTTTTTTTAATTTGCGCTAATTGCACAAAAGATGCAAGTATGTGCTCTAGGAATATAACAAATGAGAGGATTGTTTTTCCTTCATCTATATATATCTATATCTATATATATATTATATATATAAATGCGAAAGTAACTCTGTCTGCCTGTTACTCTTTCACGCCTAAACGGCTGAACGGATTTTGATGAAATGTGGTATGGTGATAAATGATAACCTAGGAATGGACATAGGCAATAAATAATCACGCCATCGTTCTTAGGGGGTAGGCAGTAGGCATATAACTAAATTGAGTTAGTGATTTTTAGTCGTTTTTGTTGGAGACTTTTGCTCTTTCACGTCTAAACGGCTGAACGGATTTTGATGAAATTTAGTAAGGTAATAGATGGTTACCTAATAACGGATATAAGATCGAAATGATCACTTCATCGTATTTAGGGGGTAGGAAGTAGGCAGAAAACTGAATTGAATTAGTGATTTGTTTATGGGTTTTGCTGGGAGTTTTGCTCTATCATGCC
>NW_017536054.1:0-1755 GCF_001853355.1 Bactrocera latifrons | reverse complement strand
AGAGTGTGCATAAACAAATCCCAGAGATGCAGTGTCAGTTCTATCTGGTTGGTGCAATTTTAGTGTTTTGTCTACTCTTCCTATTCATTAACCAAAAAGGAATTGCGCGTTAGAAAATCAGTGTTGTGCTAACGCTCACATTAGTTCGTTAAGCAAACTTACGTGCCTACTTCAAAGTTACTATCTGCAAGGAGTAGTCTTTAGTATTTTGTTGTTATTTTGATTTCCTTGTGTGTGTTGTGTTTTCTTATTTGCTTGAGTTTGTAATGCTTCACTACAAAATGCTACGACTTCACTATCCCTGGTCTACTATCCTTTTAACGTATATAAAATGAAAAGTGCGAAAAAATCTATTTTGTGAAAGCAGCATAACTATCTCTATTTAGGTAGTTACTAATTAAAGTTAGTTAGTAGATAAATATAGGGTTATAATAGTTTGTCAAATATCTCCCTTCCGCTTTTGTGCTCTTTATTCATTACTTTATTAAAAGTGATACAGTTAACCCTCCGGTGTGCGGTAAGTGCATCATAAGGGTCTGCCCAGACCCATAAAAATAATGTAAGAAATACGGTTTTAAAAATAATTTTATTTATTTTTTTGAACGGATTAGTATTGATTATGAAGAGCAATTGGGTTTACAACTATACATATAGTTGCATGGAATGTTCATTAAGACATATGGGACGATTACATTTGCTGCAGTTATAACGAGTTTTTCGTCGCTTTTTCGAAGAAGAAGCAGCACAATGGTAGCACGATGACCGTTTTGAAGCAACTTGAGCATGTGATTGTTGCTGTGTTGCATCTGATGTCGACGGACAAGATTCCAGTACCTAAAAGTAGCGAAATAATTTATTTTAAATTATTAAATATGAATACATGCATACACATATCTTTATACGCGGAGATATATGTAGGTGTGTATATAATTCATACTCACCTTGATATTGAAAAGATTCGTTGCTTGTCTTATATGAGCAAACCTCCATACTAATGGGTTAGTCGGCCGTTTCGTCATATGTGGAATAACTAGCTGCCGTGCCAATTAAATGATAAATGAGCGCCTCTTATCTCTCTGCTTTGCCGGATTCAGCTCGTCATAGATGATGAATGAGGCCAAACCGGCAATATCCAGCATACTATAAAACATTGCCAGTGGCCAACGGTTTGTCGAGCGTTTGCACAAATAGCCAGTCAACATTTGATCCATTGTATCTACCCCCGCTTTAAATTTATTGTAGTCCAAAATTTTATCTGGCTTGAATCCTTTCAATGGATCGGTGCGYTGACGGTAATGGGCAGTGGATAACATAATTACTGGCTTTTTCGGCTTTCCCATATACGAGCACAGACCGATATTATTATTGTGATAACAAAGTAAAGTGCTTTTAACATCACGCTTCGGTTTAAGCAATTCATGCGGAATAAAGGTCTTATTTTTTCTTACGGTACCGACAAAAGCCACTCAACGATTCATCAAAATTTCTGCCAAGTTGTATGTTGAAAAAAAATTGTCAGCACAAACAGTCCTTCCGCTGTCCATATAATTTTGCATCAATTTCATGACGACCCGTTCACCTTTATTCGTTTCTCGCTGGCCACCTGGTTATTTTCCAGTATAAATTATACCTTTCAAAGGGTAGTTTGAAACAGAGTCCACCACACTTTCATGCCATATTTTGCCGGCTTACTCGGAATATATTGGGTGAATCGAGTGCGCCCACGATATGGAAATAACTGTTCATCGACGGTTA
>NW_017536053.1:0-1671 GCF_001853355.1 Bactrocera latifrons | reverse complement strand
TGCTATGCCTTTACTACTGCGATTTCCTGTGCCAAGTTAGGGTTTTATAACGTAATTTAGTGCTGTATTCATAAGTTTTCGGTTAATGGTGCTTTCAGTGCATGGCAGTTGGACGATAAAGCTTATCTACAAACTCATACTTTTGTTTTTCCAAGRAACGCGCGTACCAAGTTTCATCAAGAGATCACAATTCTTAATCAAGTTACAGCTTTCATGACTCACGGACGAATGGACATACAGACAGTCTCCCGATTTTGGCTCGTCTCGTTATTCTGATCATTTATATATATATTACTCGATGAGTTGAAGAAAAAATATTCTAGAAATAGTTTCCAAAGATGCCTACAGCATATTGCCAGTTATTCCCAAATAAAGTCAATTATTGTATAAATTGCTGTCAYTTCGTTAACTACTAAATTTGATCTAAAAAACTCGAAGAATTGCATTTCACTTCACTTAATTTGATTGCCAATAATCTTCTTGTTCCTGCTGTAATCTCTTTTCATGCGATAACTGCTTTAATATTCCTTTTGTATCTCATCAGCACAGTCACACACATATTTTTTGTCGACTTTAACAAACCGTAAGTAATGTTTTATCCTTTGCAATTCTTTCGACGCAATCAGCATTGCATTTCGCCAAATATCCGAGTGTTATTAGCTGTGACACTCACAGATTCAGGTGTCRTGTCGCCGGCAATGCATCTTTGTTGTCTTTGCTCTTTTGGCTCCGCCCTACACCTGCATTCGAGTTGCTTTTCTACAATTCCAGCTGACATCCTTCCTATAAAGCTCTGAAAGTTACATTTGCAATTGCTTGTTTGAATTACCGTTATGCGGTGCTATGTAGCTCTGCTGTTGTGTCGTGTTTCTTTGCTAGTTCGCAACTTGTGTAGTCTCGTATGCTGTCGTTGCAGATTAGTTTTTGTGCAATGTGTCGTCCTTTTTGGCACATCCATTTGGGAAGTTGCATTTACATGCATAAAATATGTGGTCTTCGGCAAACTAACTGCCATACATTTCATTATGTCCAATGCGTTGAGCAACAGTTTTATGGTAGCACAACATGCAATTACAATTGATGAATATGAAAAGAGATTTTTCTCTGAGTAAAATCTCGTAAAGCATTAAAACACTGAAAACTGTAATGGAATTGTAGCAAAGGCAGCGAAATCTGTTCTTTCCAAAAGTAATGGGAATTTAGGAGATGGCGAAACAATTGTTAATTTGTTATGTGTTCTTTAGGAATGAAAGAGAGATATAGTTTATTTCAGTATGAAAAAACCAAATTTGTGAAATTCGCCGCCAAAACGGATCACAATGTGTACGCATTTTTCCCACATCAAAAAAGTGCTAGTGCTTCAGTACAGATTATAAGATTGCCGCAAATCTCCCAGCTTACCCTCGAAGAGCGGGCCAGCTCAATCCCAATAAATTTCCCGGACTGGACGCCATACCAGTACAAATACTGAAAATAATCGCTGCAGAGCGACCGGCAGTACTACCTGCCCCTAAGCCGGGATGTCCCCTCAACGCTGAAGAAAGCAACGGCTGGTGCTAATCGGTATGGTAAAGGCAGATCCCAACTTACCAGCAGCATAGCGTCCACTATGCATGCTTGACATAGCGCAAAAATTATATGAAAGGCTACTTAAACTCAGACTCGAAACGG
>NW_017536052.1:435165-444913 GCF_001853355.1 Bactrocera latifrons | reverse complement strand
ACAAGTGAAGCTAATAAAAGCGCATTAATTATTCAAAGCTCTAACAAACCTGACGTTTTTTTTACAAATAAAAACATAATAGCTCTGTTATATCATTTGTAATAACAATTTATAGTTTAAAATAAATAAATTTTCCTAATTACTTATTTTTTGCATAAAAAATTTCACTTTGAAGAAAATATTAAAATTTCATTGAAGTGAAAGGTATTAGTATGACCACAACGAAATTGTGTACATGCAAAATGGCTGTTGTTGTAACGGCAGAATTCTGCCGAGTTGACAGTCCTTGACCGGATAAAAATCCGGGTCCGTTCCGGTTTTCGTAGACCCGACTGTCCTGGGAACGGCATGCAACATGCAAAATGGTCGACTGTGTTGGCTTGTGTACATGCCGGCCACTGCTATGTCGCTGCCTTCTCACAAACGTTCATGTAGACAGTTCACTGTCGTGCTGCCATGTCGTGTCGCGCTCTATGTGTTCAGCACTTAATACTAAAATGGTGTTATTTTCCACATTTTTTTTTTAATTAGTAAAACTTTAGAAAACGTCCCAGGATTTCGGACATTATATTTGGTATTTTTGGAGATACAGGGTGGCTCATGAAAGCCGCGACCAAAAAAAAAATTAAATAACTTTTTTTCTATTTAATGAATCTGGTTAATTTTTTATTTTTTTTTATTTTGCAGATTGACTTTTACATTTAACAAAAATGGATAACTGGGACACTGAAACAAGAATTTTTATTGTTCGCCGCTATCACGCACTGGAGTCCGTAGTTTCGGTTCAAAGAGAGTATAGGCGCACGTTTGGCGGCAATCCTCCGAGAAGATGGACCATAATGAGACTTGTAAACAATTTTGCCGAGCATGGGACAGTCAACAGAAGACTTTACCATCGATACCCTTCATATAAAATTCAAATGGCCAACAAACTGAACGCTGCAGACTTGCCGATTCGCTTGGAATTTTGCCAGAAGATGCTTCAAATGGTGGAAGAGGATGAAAGCATGTTGAACATTTAAATTCCATTATTTTTAAAACTAATTAAGCTATATTTAATAAAATTGAATGAGCTTTAACATGAATAAAAGAAAAATTAATTCCATACACTGAAAAAAAAATTATTTGAGTTTCTTAATGTAGCAAAATTCATCAGCCACCCTGTATTTGCATTTAAAGTTGAAAATTACCACTATTTGAAGGGTTAGTAAACATAAAAATTAAAAATACAAGTGTAAAATTAATTTAGATCGAACAAATACGTAAGTTTTTTTGAATTCAGATCGATATCTGAAAAACCTGATGGACTAGTTCGCGTATATACAGACGGTCAGACAGATATGGCTAAACGAACTCAGCTCGTTACGCATTTGTAAATTGATTGTTATTTATGGGATCTCCGACGTTTCCGTCTGGGTATAAATATATATTAAACAACTGCACAATTTGTCTGACAGTGTATCAAAAGTCAATCCTTCGTTCAACATCAATCTGCAATGTTTTGTTTTCAAAGAACAAATCAATTCATGTGAGCATAGAGAGTAGTTAATGTAAAAATTTAAACAATAATGCAGGAGAAGACTATAATGGCAAAGGCAATGAAAATCAAGTCATCTGGATTGAGTCCAACAAAAATGTTTAATATTCCTGTAACATATTTGTGTATATTGTTATGATTTATCATTAGCTTTCTTATTATATTTACGTTCAGGATATGCTATTTGATAAAAATTTACAAAATGCTTCTTACTGTTTCACACATTTTCTATAAACATATAATTAAGTTTTTGCTAATATATTTCTCGTTATAAATATATCATTCATTCAAAGAAGTATAAAGTACTCAATAATATAAACTACAATATTTATTTCCAAAATTATAATTATGGAAGCGTATACATATAGTTTTAAAAATTCTTTAAGTTCCTTTCGATTGTAAAAATTAAAATGGAATGATTTTCTAACATTCAAATTGATAATTTGTACAGGGCATAATATAAGTTAAAAAGTTCCCCCTGCGGGTAGGGTGGACCCCTCCAGGTTGGGGGGGAAACCGAATATACCCATGGTAAGGCATGCCTGTCGTAAGAGGCGACTAAAATCCAAATGCACTATGTCTGAYATTTCAGGTCTTTGTTTAAATGTCAACATGGTCAAAGTCAGATAAGTGCTATAATATTAGCTTGAAATGATATTATAGTTTTTATATTAATTCCTAATATAAAGGCATTTGTTGTTCAAGCAACAAATGTCACCAGCCATGAGTGGGATTACTATGGACTCAAAGTGGTAGTAGCCAAAAGTTACAAAAGTCATACCAAAGACTTAAACATGGTGCCACGGGGAGCAGTTAGCCCTTGGAGGAAACTCCAAATTGCTCATTGGGTTTGGCCCTTTGGGGAGATTCGTGGTGGCTGTGGTTTAAACCTAAACCAGGGCATTTAGTCCAATGTGGAGTCGCATTGCGACCGGGTGCCGGACCCAGAGTACGGCAGAGGTTTTAGGTCGGCCTCGAACCCGACCAAGGCGGCTTAGGGAGTCCCACCCTAACCAATTGGAACCAAAGTATAAGTGTATATGCCAGCACTCATGCTTTGGYTCTCCAAGGTATGGTGCAGGTGCATGCACTTGTGCTTTGGGGCGCTGATCAACGCATTGTTTTGTTCTATGTGCTACTAGCAATAGAAAGCAGCGTGGGGTTAGTCCTTCGCAGGCAGGAACTCACGTTAAACCACAACGGACTCTAAACAACCAGTCATTGAGTCATTGCAACCAGTCATTGAGTTTATGCGGGAACTCAACTGGAAGTAGCAAATAGTTACAAAGTCAGACCAAAGACTATAACCTGGTACCACGGGGAGCAGTAAGCCCTTGGAGGTAACTCCAATCTGCTCATTGGGTTTGGCCCTTTGGGGAGATTCGTGGTGGMTGTGGTTTATACCTAAATGCAGGAAGGGCATTTTRTCYAATGTGGAGTCGCACTGCGGCCGGGTTCCGGACCCAAAGTACAGCAGAGGTTTTAGATGGGCCTCGTACCCGACCGAGGTGACTAGGGTGTCCCTATCCACCCGAACTAATTGGAACCAAGGACTAAATGCAAAATGAATTTATGCTTAGGGGCGCTGATCAACGCATTGTATTGATCTACGTGCTTCTAGCAATAGAAAGCACCGTGGAGTTTAGTCTTTCATAGACAGGTATTCACGTTAAAACATATTGGCTCTCTAAATTTTACGCACTAAAAAAATGTATAGATGGGTAGAAAAAAACATTGCAGTGCGGAGGAAAAGGAAATCGTCTTAAACCTCAGAAAAGAGAGCCAAAGTCTTAGAAATATCGCTAAAACAATAAGCCGTTCATTTTTTTCGTGCAGAATTCCCTAAGGTTTAAAAATAATGTTAAAACTGAAAAAGACATCAACAACAACGGACTACCGTACCGTATACCAGAAAAATACCATAATTGCAAATAAAAAATTTAATATTACATTTCATGAAAAATCATGCGAATTGGTCTGGCCCAAGTGATGAGAAAATGTGGGCGCAATATCTTGTGGAGCGACGAAAAAAAATTAATTTGTTTCTGCTGCCATATGCTGACGAAAGAATGCCACTAATATGGAAATTTCAGCAGGATAATGATCCTGAGCATACTCCGAGGTTAATAAAATATTGTGGCCAGGACAGTGGTGTGAGTTCTCTTAAATGGCCATGTCAATATCCCGACTTGAATCCAATCGAAAAACTTTGGGGGAGTTTAAGAAACGGATTGGGAAACAAACGTTCGAAAATAAGGATCAGTTATATTCGTTCGTTGTTCGTGTTGTTGTAGCGGCAGAGTTGTGTGTTCTGTTCGTGGTTGTGTACGGTTGATTTTTTCATATCGAGCGCACATATACATACTCGCTGCATAACTTCTCGTTGCTTGGTGTACGCACAATTTAACCTAGCCTTGATATTTTGAGCTTCAATTCGTTACACTTTCCACGTGTTTTTTATACTTTTAATTATAAAGTTAAACCCATGAGAGGAAAAAGCCAGAAAATTCAACGCTGGAATTCTTCCCGGAATTACCTATTTCTAAGAAGGATGATCCCAAGTACCTCGTAATCAAATCACAGGACGCCAGAAAACCTATTGCATCCACTTCTTGTACATAAAGGTATTCAGGCCATAAGCAAAGACATTAACAAAATCACATCGCTTCGTGACGGCAGCCTACTTCTTTTGGTTAAGAACCAAAAAATCGCTGACAAATTTTTACAAACCAAACATCTTCCCGGAGCTGGTGCTGTTGATATCTCTTCACAACTCTCTGAACTCAGTAAAGGGTACAATTTAYGCTCCATTTATCTGTCAGCTTGCTGATGACGAAATAATTGATGGTCTAAAAGATCAAGGAGTATCCGATGTTCATAAATTTAGGAAGATAAACAATGGTAATCGTATACCTACTGGTGCTTTATTATTAACTTTTGATAAATATACTTTACTTAGTCGTATTGACGTTGCCTGGAGTACCCTCGATATCCGTCCGTACTATCCTCATCCCATGCGCTGCAAGAATTGTCAGTTGCTAGGTCATACTGCTAAGCCATGTAACAAGACCCCATCTTGTGCTATCTGCAACCTACCCCCAAATCATACCCCTCCCACTGAATGCTCTAGAGTCAAATGTGCTAACTGCGATGGTGAACACCCTTCTTCCTTTAACGCCTGTCCGAAATTTGTCCAGTCTAAAGAGACACTTAAAATTAAAACTATCCACAAGTGTTCAATGCGTGATGCTATCAATTTATACCAATCTCAAATGCCTTCTACTCCCTCACAATTCTCATATGCTAATGTAACAGCTTCCAACAACAATACTCACTCAAAAAAATACATCAACATCGAAAAAACTTCGAACACTAATAATTCTAATGACAACATTACAGCTACAACTTCAAACAATAATTCTTCATCCCCTACCAACATACACTCAATCCATAATGATTGCCCCAAAACCCCTTCTCCCTCCGTTTCTTCCCTATACAATTCTCCCTCTCCATCCTTCTCACCCCTTTCCACAACTACTTCTCCTACCTCTATAACCCGTTCCACAACTTCACCTGTACCCTCCTGCCATCCACAATCACGTACCCAAGTATCCATAGATACATAACTCTAGATATTAAATTCCAATTAAAACTTACATTTTTCATACATATGTATATATTTTAATTTTCTTTATTTTTTCTATGTTAACTTTTCTTCAATGGAATATTAACGGATACATTAATAACTACTTTGAAGTTGAAATTTTAATTAAAAAATATAACCCCTCTGTAATATTATTAAACGAAACATATATTGCAAACAATATTCCTCCCCCCAAAAAATCATAATCATCTGTGCATATTCCCCTCCTCACCAAACTTTTACTTCAGCAGACTTCCTTAACCTTTTCCCTTCTGGCTCGACTCCTATTTTACTGGCTGGTGACTTCAATGCCTGGTGCCCTCTTTGGGGTTCTTCTTCAACTAACTCCAGGGGCTGCATTATTGAGGATGCTGTCCTCTGTTCGGACTGTGTTGTCCTTAATGATGGTTCCCCTACCCATTTCTCCACTCATTCCACCCATATAGATCTTAGAATTTGTTCCACTTCGCTCTCTCCCAAAATTGTTTGGCATTGTATAGATAATTTGCATGGTAGCGATCATTTTCCTATCATAGCCAAAATCTCCTCCCATAATTCCAATTTCTTCAACCCCGGAATATTTTTTAACACTGATTCAGCTGATTGGCCCAAATTTCAAGACTTTTGTTTACGTTACTCAGACACCCTTCTACAGATATTATTAATCAGGAAACTTCTGGGTTCCAGAAGATTATAAGATCGGCTGCCAATCAATCTATATCACAAACCTCGTAATCATAACCCTCCTTGGTGGGATAGTGAGCTATCTCCTCTTAGACTGCATAAGCAACAAATATGGCATCATTTCAAACAAAATCGTTCGTCATCAAACCTTGTTGCTTATAAAAAAAGCTAAAAGCCATTTTCAGAAGAAAAGCGAAGCAAGCAAAAGTTAAATCTTTCCAGACATTTACCAGCAGCATTAATTCACCTTCTGACCCTAAAATGACTTGGTCAAATGTAAGAAGACTATCTGGCAATATTTCTTTCTCTCCTATTCTCTCACTCAACTCCTCTCAAGGCAATCTACTATATCCACAGGATATAGCCAAATTCGCAAAATTTTTCTGGTCAAACTCTTCTGATTATAATTTCTCCTCTGAATACTTGTCTAATAAGCACTCTCTACTTGCCTATAATTACGTTTCATCTGCTTTATCCCCTTCAGCCGAATATCTCGACTCAGATATATCTTTAATAGAACTCAATATAGCTCTTTCTGCGGTTAAAGGCAAAAAGCCTGGGTTAGACAAAGTTTCCTATCCCATCATCAAACATCTTCCTTCTCATCTCCTCAAGCGACTTATCAACCATTACAAGAATATTTATCGAACTGCCACCATACCCCAAATCTGGAAAACCAGTGCAATCATTCCTATTCTAAAACCTGGCAAACCTCCATGCGAAGTTACCAGCTATCATCCTATTTCCCTTCTACCCTGTCTAGGAAAACTTTTAGAAAAAATTGTTGTTGTAACTAGACTCTCTTGGTTCTCCATTTCAATAAACTCATTCATTCAAATCAGGTTGCATTCAGAAAAGGACAAAGCACATCGACGCTCTTTTACACCTTGACCACTTCATATGTGACGCTTTATCTAATAAAAATCACGTTTCACTTCTTTCGCTTGATTTTGAAAAAGCGTTTGATCGCGTTGGCATACATGTAGTTAAATCCTTTCTCTCTAAATGTAGAATCAAAGTTCTTGTTTCTGGCACATCTTCACCGACTCTTCCTTTGGATAACGGCACTCCTCAGGGATCACCGCTATCAGTTATTCTGTTCACCATAGCATTTGATGAAATCAGCTCTATTCTTTCTTCCTTCGATAATATTCAGCAGTTTACTCCACATTTGTAAAAAACATAATTGTAATTTTCCACCTATTTCATTCAACAATATAAATATTTCATGTTCTCCTACACTTAAGTTTTTTGGATTAATTCTAGATAGAATAATTACGCTGATTTATTAGCAAAGAATGCATCCAACACGCCCACAATTACATCCAGTTTCTTTATGAAATCTGATATATTCCGACTCATACACCAAAATAGGCTCTCTAAATTGGCACTTGATTGGGTCTTATATAACCACCATTATAGCCAATAACAATAGTTAACACAGCGAGAATCAAACCGCTACACCCATCAACAGTGGCAACTAATTTTATAACACCATACATTCGACTACGGATTGGACATACTATACTGACGCATGCTCACCTCCTTGGAAGAAACAGTACCAACTGCTGTCCGTTTTGTAACTCAACAACTGTGCTTCATATATTAGAATTTTGTCCAACACTGAAAGATAAGAGAGATTGCCACTTCAACACAGATCCGATTTCCCAAACCATCTATCGTTTTCTGAAAGAATGTGATCTACCGAGGAGAATTTAAGCCAACACATTTATTCAACGGACAGCTGATAGCCTCTGAAGCTAGCGCTGCACGTTTCAGGTTGTACATATGTTATTAACATTGTATAAGCTTTTATAAATAAATAAAAATAAAAAAAAGGATCAGTTAGGAATTTTGTTGAAAAAACCTGAGCATACTCCGAGTTTGATAAAATATTGATGCCAGGACAATGGTGTGAGTTCTCTTAAATGGCCATGTCAATCTCCCGACTTGAATCCAATCGAAAAACTTTGGGGGGAGTTAAAGAAACGAATTGTTAAGCAAACGTTCGAAAATAAGGATCAGTTAGGAATTGAAAATAATGGCGTATATACTCGATACAGATGAAAGAATTAAATAAAAATCAAATAGGAAGCAGAAAACTCAAACTAATACATTTATTCATTCACAGATACCTGATGTACTTATTACTTTGTCCAGCAATTTTTTTGTCTTTTTATTATTTGCTAGAAATTTATATAGTCAATATTTAATTCATATATGAAATGAAATATGACCTTATTGTCTATTTCGAGAGTTTTTTTTCCCTTTGCACTGTAATAGTTAGTATCAAATTAATTTGTTTTTACATTTTTAATAATATTGTAAGAAGAATGTCACTTCAAAGTCAAAACACCTCCATGTACAAAATTTTTTTTGGTTCAATGTGTGTACATTATTTATCACTTTTAAAACTCAGTTATGCGATTTTCATTTCTAAAATTTACCCTTACGTCCTGCTTTATTTTGGGTTTATGACTTTTTGTGTGCATCTCACTGATTACTTTTACTTTTAAAAAAAGTTAAAGGGCAGACGTATTTAGGCATGTAAGAAGGATATCATAACACTGTTACTAATAGGTCTGTTTTCAATTTGTTATAAATATATCAACAATTTTCGATATTGTAAGTAATTCTTTACAACTATCTGTTTTGTTACCTAACGAAAGATGGTACTTCTTCAATGGTCTTATATTTCCCGCTCCATACCAAGAAACGTTTCTCGAGGTTGTTCGGAGTATGGCCATGAATAGTCTTTCCGGTTTCTTGGCTAAAAAATTTACCAATTTTAAAATTGTTGGCATATTTCTTTCTATTTGCCACAATATTTAATATCCCGAACATTTTTTTGGTAGCCTTATCACTATAAAACCAAAAAAACAAAACATATGTATGTATTTATGTTGTCTATAATTTGGCAACTTCTTTATTTTCCGAGTAAGGCATACCTACACGTTCAATTTTAGTGATTGTGATACAGTATCGCGATAATTATTGAAAGCGTTTCAGATATCTCGCCATTTCATGACATAGTTATATCAAGTTCAGACCGAAAATTTAAAAAGATTAGATTACATTTAACACCTTCACTCACTGCGATTGGAAATATGAAAAAACAGCAGTGGCACGATTTCGAGCGCACGGAAGTAAATAACCCTGGTCGGTACAGAACCCCGGTGTTCATAATAATAGTTATACCAAGTTCAGACCGAAAATTTAAAACGATTAGATTATATTTAACACCTTCACTCACTGCAATTGGAAATATGAAAAAACAGCTGTGGCACGATTTCGAGCGCACGGAAATAAATAACCGTGGTCGGTACAAAACCCCGGTGTTCATCATTTTTCTGTGTCCACCTTCCTTTTTTCTCATTTTGTATTCAACACATGACATACTGAATTGTGTATCGGGCGATAACGATTGACAGCTTCCCATCTTTTGTGTTAAAAATTTCGAAAAGACGGAACAGAGAACGGAAATAAAATTAGTATCATTTTCATTAAACATGTATTGCAAATTGGTAGCATCACTTTAAATGGGTTTTCTTTTATTTGCTGTAAAGTTTGACCAGAGATAATGAGATGTTTAACTCCTCTCTCACTGGAAGTGAGAGAACAATTGCTAAACGTCAAAACCATCTAAACTTTGGCAGTTGATCGAGTTCAGGAGGTTTTGACGTTTAACAATTGGAAACGAGCGATGACCAGATTGAAATCTAAGTGAAAAAATACGTAAGCGGAGGGATTGGTTGCATCTTTCAATACCACTTGTAAAAAATGTAAAACGATGAAAATTAAATAACTTTGTGAAATTTAAAGGAATTTGATGAAAGGTTTTGTAATTTGAAGCATCATAGTATTATTTTCAATGGAAAATGATT
>NW_017536052.1:411432-435065 GCF_001853355.1 Bactrocera latifrons | reverse complement strand
GGTCAAAAGTCAGTTGTTCTAATATACTTTAAAAAAATTTAAATAGTTTCTCCATATAATAAATAACCACTATATAATAATTTTTATTCGTACTAAATGTTGCTTGTTTTAATTTAAATGCCCAAAAATTGTTATTTTGTCCAATCTGGCCATAATGGAAAATGTTATAAAAAAAATGCTAATTTTGAGGTGCTCTCACACTGGAATAAGTTGAAAATCCCTTTATTCCTGATTTGACTTTAGAAATAAAATGATAGCCATTAGACCTCCAAATGACAGGCAAAGCCGTTTTGGATTTATTTTTTAAGGCCCTTGGATTTTTTTAGCGATAAACTAAGAGAGGTTTCAAATTGCAATTTCCAGCTGCATTAGCACCAACCATCACTGTGAACCGATCGTTAGCGGCTCTAAAACCTGGAAAAGTTTTCTCTTGACGTGCAATAAAAATTCTTTTAGGCATTTTTTTCCAAAAAAGGACCGGTTTCACTTACGTTGAAAATGGTTTTTGCAGTGTGCTAAAACAGCTACTGCGTCGGGAAAATTGAAGCGGAGTTACACTATTTTTCCAGACGGGATGAGGCGGAATTGACCTTTGCCAACGATGAGGACCGTAGGAATGGAGTCAGTTGAAGCTAATATGGGTAAACTCTGTGAAACCGACCGCGTTTCCTTCATTAGGGTTAACAAAATTATGGTTGTCCACAGAAATATAGTCGGCACATTCCTCGAACGAAATAAATTGGGCAGATTGTCTCATGCGATAGGTCAGCGTTTTATACTATTTTTCAGACCATCGCTAGCGACTTTAATATCGAGCCAGCTACTAAAGGTGCCCATATTTCAGGTAGGACTTCCGTCATTCATTGTGCAATATGTCGAATCGTCTATCTGTATGTCCGGAGGGATGACATCAGCCAGTACAAGAACTGCACCTAACTGATATGACGTACCGTTGTATGACTGTCTGATACAAGGAACAGACTGTGCGAGGAAGCAGGAGTTGCTGAGTGGTTCTAACATGAGGATTGGAGCGGGATGAAAGTTGGGATCAGAATGGGAGTCATACTACCTGTTTGAACTTCTATGGACCCTAGGGGACATTTGTTGGGCTTTCGGATGGAGTATCGGCGTAGTGGGCGAATTAGGTGCTGATTGCACAGCCATAGAGGCTAATGTAACAGTATTGCGGGCCCGATTCCGATTACTTTGGAGGAGGGTTAAAAAAACCGAATTTCCATATAAATGGGGTATGGGCGGATAGGAAGCTTCTCCAGAGGAGGGATATCCAGAAATAATATAAAAATAATTTATATTTTCTAAAATACTCACGATTAAAAGTTCAAAAATTTGCACATGGTATTTCTCTATCTTTCACTAAATTTATTCACGTTTTTCACTCTGTATATTTAAACATACACTCTAAACATTGAAATAAATTCACATTTAAATATAATTTTTTAACATTTTACCTAAATTTATTAATTTAAAAATCACTTAGCACACTCGTCGTTGCAAAGGTTAGATTGTTTACAAATATGAGGAAAACGAGCGTTGCCACATCTTAAACACCAAATATGTAGGATTCTTAACGATTTTTCTTTGTTTGTTTTTTGCGTGTTCTACAAAAAAAATACTTTCCAACATTTTTCAAGTTATAATTGAGTTGTGAACACTTTTTCCATCTACATATGTTTATGCATAATATGTGATTTATATTTAATAATTAAGAAGCACAAATAACTAAAACTCTATGATAATATTATATTATAAAATTTATATCATATAAGAATGACTGAAGTACTTTCGCGTAGTACTTCTTTCTGCGTTGGCGGCCTATGGCCGCGCTTTAAAAAAATAACAAATAACCCTTTCCGAGCCAATACCCGGGGGGGGCTGAAGTACTTTCGTGTAGTACTCTTTCTGCGTTGGCGGCCTTTGGCCACGCTTTAAAAAAATAACCCTGGCCGAGAGAATAGCCGGGGATAGTGAAGTACTTTCGCATAGTACTCCTTTCTGCGTCAAAAATAAAAAAATATATTGAGTTTTTGTTATAAAGTGGTTATATTTGTTGGTTACCATGCACTCATATTGAACGAAAATTTTAATTTTCGTACTGTACATTAGTACTTTACACTTTATTACGTAATATTATTATATAATAATAAGCGTTGGCATTGAAAAAAAATTCTAACTTGAGTGACAGGATCTCCTCCGTAGAAAGCAAGCTCAACTTCGGCAGGAATGTATCCTTTCCAGAAGACATCATAAGGGAGATGAACGATCGAAAAAGGAGAGAGAGTGACGTCATTGCTCTTGGCATCATTGAATCTACTAATGCTGCTGGTTAGGACAGACTGGAAACCGACAACATTTCACTCTCGGCAGTCTTACCCCCCCGAAATCTCTGCCAAGATACCTCAATTCAAGATTCGAAGACTAGGTCGTCCGGCAACCAGCCGAACACGTCTCCTACTCATCGAGACTCGTTCAGCGATCGATGCTAGGGAGATTTTCAAGCTTAACCAACGCGATGGAATGACAGTTACCTTCAAATCTGATCAGACTCCAGCACAGCAGTCTCTTCTTAGTGATCTACGATCCGAACTCGATACTCTTGGCAAAAATGGTGACACAAGCAAAACCATCAAATACATTCGAGGAGTACCGGAGATAGTGAACAAGAATTTTCGTTCGATCAGTAAGAAAAAGAAACCTGAAGCCCTTCAGATTTACTACCAAAACACCAGAGGCCTCGTACAAAGCTGTCTAAGTTTATAACAGTAGGCACGATTCCGATTACTTTGCCGGAGGGGTAAAAAAACCGAATTTCCATAGAAATGGGGTATGTACGGATAGGGGAGCTTCTCCAGAGTAGGAATATCCAAAAATTAAATAAAAATTACTAATATTTTTTAAAATATTCACGTTTAAAATTTCAAAAATTTGCACTGCGAACACATGTTATTTCACTATGTTTCACTAATATTTTTCAAGTTTTTTTTATGTATATTTAAACATACGGGTTGTGTTTAGTATCGCGCCGGTTAATTTTGGCTCACCGTACCTAAACGAGAGAACCAAATGGACAATTCTAAACACGCATGTATGCTTAAATTATCGAACTTTGTTTTAAAATATATTTTATAAAAATCGGTTCACAAATTTTTCCACAAATTCACTTTTAAAAATGCTATTTTTTGCAAAATTCTAAATATATGCTAGTGTATTTTCATCTGTTGTGCATKGTACYAAACCAATTATGGATACATTTTCACGCACATATATTACTTATGAATTATAAAAACCACTAGTAATGTTTTTAATTACTTTTGATTGTTAATTTCTYTGTAAATCTTTAAATAAAATACAACTTTTTCTGCATTGAGTTCAATAATGCGGAAAACYAAAATGACTGCCTAATTTGAACTGTCAAATTACCGAGAAAGCACGAACAAAAGCGAATAAATTAAACCCACTTAGGAATAAATGTATGAAGTGAACCCGAAAAGGTGTTCAATACTAAAATACTGTAGATTGCCTAGCCGGTGTTAGATCGGCCAGGGTTATTTTTTTAAAGCGCGGCCGAAGGCCGCCAGTACAGAGAGGAGTTCTACRCGAAGAACCCTGAACACCCCGGTGTTGGATCGACCAGGGTTATTTTTTTAAAGCGCGGCCGAAGGCCGCTAGTGCGGAAAGGAATGAAATGCTAAGATACTGTGGAGGAAAAGGTATTCAATGCTAAAATACTGTGGATGGCGTAGCCGGTGTTGGACCGGGCAAGGTTATTTTTTTAAAGCGCGGCCGAAGGATAGATGCAATTATATACGTATATAGATTGMACTGAAACATTTTGGCTTTCTTTATTTTGATTTCTTGTCCATACAAAAATGTTGGCTGGGTTGCATTGGTTTCAGTTTGTATGGAAAAATGAGCAAAAACATTGATTTTTGGTCATTTTCAAAGGCYTCCCTACAGGTCCATAGGGGATCTAGGGGGTCGAGGGGGGGTTTATTAAAAAGTTCGATCCTTCCTCTTTCCAATAAGGGGTCGGGAGAGGGGATAGCCCGACCCTGTTTTTCTCCATAAACGATACTTAACCGGCGCGATACTAAACATTCCCCAAACATACACTCTAAGCTTTAAAATAAGCTCACATTTCACATTTATTTTGTAATTTTCCTGCTAAATTTAGTCATTTAAAGATTACTTATCAAATTTATGGCTGACAAGTTTAGAGTGTTTATATTTACGAGGAAAACCAGCCTTGCCACACCTTCAAAATCARAAGTGAAAGATTTTTCAGCGTTTCACAGCGTTTCTGTGTTTGTACTTTCGAGTGTTTCTTTTTTCTCTATTAACTATAAAAAACTATAAAGAGGAAATGTATTAAGCAAATAAGTAATAATAATAAGTAATATTATATACATGTATTAGTAATATTATATAATAATATTATATATACATATGCATAAGTAATATTATATATTATTATATATGTATATTTGCTGCAGTACTCCTTTCTGCGTTGGCGGCCTTCGGCCGCGCTTTAAAAAAATAACTCTGGCCGAGCGAATACCCGGGGTGGCTCAAGTACTTTCGTGCAGTACTCCTTTCTGTGTTGGCGGCCTTCGGCCGCGCTTTAAAAAAATAACTCTGGCCGAGCGAATACCCGGGGTGGCTCAAGTACTTTCGCGTAGTACTCCTTTCTGAGTTAAAAATAAAAAATWTATTGAGTTTTTGTTATAATGTGGTTAAAGTGGTTATATTTGTTGGTTATCATGCACTCATATTGAAACAAAATTTGAGTTTTCGTTATAAAATGGATAAAATTTAATTGTTAAATCTGTCCGCGATTTCCATTTATTTTTCATTTTACATTGCCTTGTATTTTCGNAAACAAAATTTGAGTTTTCGTTATAAAATGGATAAAATTTAATTGTTAAATCTGTCAGCGATTTCCATTTATTTTTCATTTTACATTGCCTTGTATTTTCGGTGACGATACATATATTTTTATATTTAAAATTTCAGTTTCGGATATAAAGTTATATTTGTTGGTTATCATGCACACATATTGAAACAAAATTTTAGTTTTCGTACTGTACTGTATACTGTATACTTTACACTTTATTACGTAATATTATTATATAATATTACTTATTTGCTTAATAAATTTAAAAAAGAAAATATCCATATGCATGAATAGASAAATTTTTGCGAAAAAGAGGAATTTCAGCGAATTGCCTTATCATCACATGGCAGCGCTCCATTTCGTCGTAATTTTTAGTAAACAAATGAGGTTGAAACGAGAGTAAAATGTAATTTTTAAAATAAAGATTTTTTAGGTAATAAACCTACTAAAAGTGTAAAATGTGGATTTATTTAAAAGTTTATAGTGTATATTAATTAATTTAAAGTGAAAAATGTGAATAAAGTGTGTTTAAAGTGGTGAAATAGCCACTTGAAATGTCCGAATTTTTGAACTTTGAGGTCGARTATCTCCTAAACTAAGCGTTTGCGGTACCTATAACCCTATATATTTTTTGATCAGGAGAACGTCCTCTTTCCAACGGTACCATCAAATCGCGGTGCCAAAGAAATCGGAATTGTGCCTAACAGTATCAGCGGCTAGTGGTCATGATCTACTCTGTATCAGTGAGTCGTGGTTAAACTCGTCAATTAAAGATGGTGAGGTAACTGATAGCACTTATACTATTTTTAGAAGAGATAGAGATCCTATATGTACTGGCCTAGATCGTGGTGGTGGCGTCTTCATCGCCGTCAAATGTCATATCCATGCCGTTTTAATTACCACAGATGAAAGAGATTTGGAATTGGTACTCGTAAAAATCAAAGGTACTGTACTTGATATTATTGTTGGATGTGTATACATGCCGCCTCTTACAACACTAGAAATTTATTTGTAAACTACTTACAACTCTAAACCATATCAATGTCAAATACATTAACGCAAAGCTAATAATCGTAGGAGACTTCAACTTGTCAAGAAGCCGATTGCGAAAAATTTGTATACGATGGGCTTACTTTACTGGAATGCATCCAAATAAACTACATAAACAACCTCCAGAACAATCTTCTGGACCGCTGTTTCAGCAATGTTGAGGCTTACGTGGATAAAACTTTACCTCTTGTTCTTGAGGAAAAATATCATCCTGCCCTCATCATAAATCTAAAATTTCAATTCAACTTAGAACATTTTAATTCAGCCACTTACTCATTCAAGAAAGCTGATTACATCAGCCTCAACGCTTTCTTTCACCGAATCAATTGGACGGTACTGTACGCACTGGACACTATTGAAAGTAAAGTCAATTGGTTATACAATACTCTTGAAGTAGGAACATCACAATATGTACCTGTTCACAAAAAATCTATCTGTTCCTATCCCTGCTGGTTCTCCTATAAACTCATAAACAAGATTAAAATCAAAAAATCAGCACACACTCAATACAAGAAAAAGGAAACCCAACACAATTACAACCGTTTTATATTTCATATTTCAAGACTACATTTTCCACACAAACTCAAGGCAATCAGCTCGTTGATGCTAACTCAAATGGATCGTCAACCAACGTTCACAGCTTAGAGGTCCAATACAATGATATACTCCAGCAGCTACTCAAATTAAGTCCAAATAAAGGTGCCGGACCCGATGGGATACCAAACGTTTTCTTAAAAAACTGCGCCATCGAGCTTTGTGAGCCCCTCACTCATATTTTCAACTACTCTCTTCAATCAGGTAGTTTCCCTCGTGCCTGGAAACTGTCTTATGTGAGTCCAATACCCAGAAGTGGCCTAAGATCTGAAGTAGCTAACTGCAGGCCCATCTGCGTCCAATCAGCATTAGCCAAGCTCTTCGAAAAGTGGGTTCTGCCTCAACTACATCTAACTTTCAAGGATATCATCACTATAAAACAACATGGAACTATCATCAACTATATACTCAACGCACTGAATAAAGGACAAAAGGTACATTTAATCTACACCGATTTTAGTAAAGCTTTTGACCGTGTTGACCATATGATACTCGTCTCAAAACTCAATAAATATGGCGTCAATGGCACCGCACTGGATTGGCTTAACTCATATTTAACTGACAGGTTCCTACAAGTCAGGGTTGACGGACATCTGTCTAGAGAATATGAGGTCACATCTGGAGTTCCTCAGGAAATCTTCAGAATTATTTCTAACGATTCCGATGTCACACAACTACAACAAGATATCGACTGCCTAACAACCTGGTGCCTTAAAAATAATCTCGATCTCAATGCGAAAAAGTGCGCTGTCGTATCCTTCTCACGCTCTCATTGTCACAAACTACAAACTTAACAACGAGTATCTACAGGAATTAACCGTAATCAAGGATCTAGGAATTATTATAGACAACAAACTCACATTTGCAAAGCATATTGACAAAAACTGTGCAATCTTTTAAAGTGCTTGGACTCATCATCAGAACAGGAAGGGATTTCAACAACCCGAACTCTCTGGTCACATTATACTTCACTTGTACTGCCAATACTAGAGTATGGCTGTGTAATCTAGTCTCCATATACTGATACACTAATCAACCGAGTTGAGAGAATTCAAAACAAATTCTGCAAGACATTGTTGTTCCATCAATCGTTAAGGATGCAGGGGTTCTCCACTGAGGATATCCGCTCCCGTTTCAGTTCTCTACAGCTTAACCTCGCGTCGGAATGTCTCTGATGCGGAATTTTTCTACAAAATAGTCAACGGTCTGATTGACTCCTCAGAAGCACTCAGCAGTTTTGAGCTTGCTCCTACAAGCCTCCCGCTCAGGCATAACAGACTGTTAAAAACAACAAAGACTCAACGAAACTACGTATTCCACGGACCAAATAATAGGATTGCTAATTTTGTAATGGAGGGACATATCAAGCTTTCATCTCGCAAACCAAAAATTTACTGTTTATCTACCACTAACTCTTTACTTACATTCAACCGATTGTGTATATATGTATATCACTTTCCACATTCTTATCTCTATATCATTTTGTATATTTTTAATAACTATTCGATGTATAAAGCCGATTGGCGTATGGTTTAATAAATAAATAAATAATTATTACTTATGCATATGTATATAAAATATTATTATATAATGTTACTAATACATGTATATATTACTTATTTACTTAATAAAATGAAAAAAGAAAATATCCATACGCATGAATCGAGGAATTTTTGCGAAAAAGAGGAATTTCAGCGAATTGCCTAATCATCCCATGGCAGCGCTCCATTTTGTCGTAATTTTTGGTAAACAAATTAGGTTCAAACGAGTGTTAAATGTAATTTTTAAAATAAAGATTTTTTAGATAAAAAAAACCTGCTAAGAGTGTAGAATATGGATTTATTCACAAGTTTATAGTGTAATTTAATTAATTTGAAGTGAAAAATGTGAATAAAGTGTGTTTAATGTGGTGAAATAGCTTCTTGAAATCTACGAATTTTGCGAATTTTTGAACTTTAAGGTCGATTTTTTAATCAGGACTTCCTCTTTCCAACGCTACCTTCAGATCGCGGCGCCAAAGAAATCGGAATTGTGCCGTACTGCGTAGCTCCCTGTTCCAAACAGGATTAGATCGCCGAAATAACCTCCCTTGGCCGTGACAATTCCGGTGGCGTAGAAATCGGACATCTCTAATTGAGTCGTTAAGCCTTGAATTGTATCGTAGAACCCCTTTTTAATATCCCAGCACTATTTTCTTATCCAATATATGTACATATTTGTTTAACTATGACATCCTATTCCATATATGCTGAAAGTGCCACTAATTCTGCCATTATTTCCTTGGTACATTCTGCATCCTTTACTGTTATTGACTTTAAATTTGCCCACCAAATTTATCGAACAACTTCTTTATTGTTAATTAATTAATGTAACATTTACTAGTATAAAATTACTGCAAATTTGTGTATTTCCAAAGCAGTAACTATCTTAACACAAAGCTAACAGTATAAAGATTCAGTATATTTTATTATTTATACCGTTGACGAACATTTTTTTAAATAAATATAGAAAATACAATAGTACACTCTTGTTATAAAATATAGTTTGCTGAATAGTTGGTCTTATTACGCGATTCAAAGAAATTTAAAACATTTAACATACATTAAAGAAATTTAAAACATTTCTCTAAATCGGTAATTATTTCAAAAACATAAATCTTCAATGCTGTACCACAGAAAGGAGTTTGAATTTTCTACAAAGCCTTCTTTTTGAACAAGATTATAAAGGCGTGTTGCTAAGTCTTCCAGCACTTTTATTTGATTTCGGTATGAAGAAATTAAATCCGCCCATTTTAAAAGTAATTCGAATACTTTATTATCCTTTGACAATAGCAGCTGCTGAAAATATGCATTTAGCAAAATATCAAACCAATAAAAGATTCTCATTTCTAATTTCATATTGCAGATTTCGGATGATGACGTTGATAGTTGGCTAAGTTGATTATAAAAGTAATCAAGTAGGAATACCAAATCAAATGAACTCAAATCACTTCTAAAATTATTAATTTTTGCAGCTTGTAATGATTGAATGCCGGTTTCAAGACAACACGCTTTTAACATGGCTGTAGTAAAATTTTCGTATGTAGAGTTGGAACTGCTTTTCATAAGAATGGAGAAAAAGACCTTAGCAAATACAGATAAAGGCGCACTTGACAATCGACTTAATAAACTCGTCATTTTAGAAGAGGCCCCGCATTTTTCCAACAAGAATAGAAGTTTTTCTGAAACTTCTTCTTTAGTAGTTCCATAATTTTCTAATTGATGAATAAAAAACTCAAATAGTGTTCTGTTGATTAGATCTGTTTCCAATTGCGATTCGTGCACAGTAATTGTATTATTTAGAAAGCATTTCCCTTGATCAACTTTTATAAACGGCATACTCTTTTCTCTTAAATCATAGTAATTGTATGAAGTCTGATGGGATGTTGGAAGATGATTTTTATAATCTTGAATATTCGTAAGGGACTCATAATTACTTGTGTTCACAGTGGATACATTTTCTTTATATGAGCAGATAGATTGAAGATAATCCTCCTCATTTATAAGATCACCTTCAATTCTAATGGGATTTTCACAATGATAAGTTCCAAGTAAATCAATCAAAAGTTCTTGGGGCATGCGGTATGTTACCACAGATAAATTTTGACCCATAGCTAACAGAATATTGTCGTCAATTATCCAAATGCGAGAAGAATCGAAGAACACTTTAAAATACTGTTGTGCTTTGACTACTTTGAACTGTGTATTATATAATAATAACGAAGCGCCTTCTTGATTATTATTTGCACCATAAATTGCTACGCAATTCTTAGCTATTCCTAAAATCGATAGTGGAGAATCAACGTTAAGTGTTGAAATAACGGCTACGAAATTGCCCGGAGAATGTTCCGATTCCATGCATTCATCTAGGTTAAGTAGAAATAGTCTGCGGTCTGACCCTGAAACGTCATTATATATATATTTAACATACTATTTTTTTGGTAATTATGCGAGGTACTTACAAATTGTTAGTAATACACAATTATTCTCTCCTTCAACTATAGCATAACCTGATAAACTGGCTGTAATGTCCTTTCGCCCAATTTTTAAACTCTTTCTTTTTCCACCAACTTTTAATGGCATTATTACAAGTTCTATTTCCTTACTATCTCCAGATGGTACAAAATAGGTTAGAACTTGTTCTCCATCGATACAAAAATTTGTATTCGCGTCCTTAATGTTACCAAATGTTTGATGTGCGGTTTCTGACGAATCGGGAATAGAATGTGATTCCCTTAGTTTTGAAAGAGCTTCTGAAAGTCGATCCCAATAACCATCACTATACAGAATTATTGGTTCGCCTTTGCTTGGTATGATATCCACAACATATTTATGTAACTGTTTTTGGAAGAAGTTGTAAATTTTCCTTGATGTGGTGTGCTTGAGTACGTACCTTCAATTTTTTTATCGAATTTATATCAGTAACAGAGGCGTCCCAACAACGAATATATCGGTTTCCGAAGATTCCTACATATTTGTTACTTGAATTGTCAAAGATAACTTTTGAAGACAACTTTTCTTGCGTCGACCAGCTACAAATCTGTTGTTGCGTGGATATCTGAGAAAGATAAACACTACATATTAACTTTTATGAACATTTTTTAAAGTTAATCATAGTTGTAGTTCTAAAGTTATACATATACGTACATATGTACTGAATTTATTGAGAATTTACAGTCTAGTTATTTTGGCGACCTAATCCCGTTTTAGGTTACGATTGTCACCATTAGAGTAATTCTCAGCAGCAGGGGTGTCCAACCCGGACCGGAGGAATTTTCCTGTTGTGTTTTAGCTAAAGGCTCCATCCAAACCTCACCTCGGTCAGAAGTAATACATGCAAAGCATAGGTCCGTAGTAACAAATGTTCAGGTCTTAAGACACATAGAGAGTGGAGAACAAGTTACGTGCCAACGCACCACTGCATCTTTAGTCTATAAGGCTGTGAAATCTGCGCCGCCACTTAAGCCTAGTGACCAAAAAAGAACCTATTCCCAGGAGCTCTAAGCATGACTCTCAGTCGGGTCAGGTATTTGGAAATATAAGAATACATTGTAGTCATATTCCTACTGTGCCAGTAAATTTTTTTAATACCGATCGAGAACTAGTGGAATGTTTTGGAAGACAAACTTTGGGTAAGAGTACAGGAAACGTATAGCTCTATTCCTATGCAAAGACAATAAATTTTAATAGTGAGCTTGCTACGCAGATGTGAAGCGGGGGTTAGGAATGACTGTTATTCGCCATGGTGTTAACCAGGGTAGATCTAATATTAGAAAATTTCACACTTATTAAATATATTATATTCGATTTGCTTACACATCTCTTAAAGTGCGCACTCCGCGACCTTTGGTCTAATGTGCCCTCTCCTGACTCACATTGACTCGCTTAGCCCCACGACATTAATGAAGTCCAATAGACTACCGGGTGCTAGCGAAGCAATGCGGAAACATCATTCCAAGGGCCTTAGTCCTGCGTCTGCACACTGCTGTGCAGTTGATCAGCAAGTGCTCCGGGGTTTCAGGCTCCCTGGCGCAGAACCGGCAGTTAGTGTAAGGGGATAGTCCCGTGCTGTGCAGATGCCTATTGCCCTCATATTATCATACAGTAAAATTTTGAAACAATTGCGGAATCCTTTTCTGCTAAATGTATGTTCCTGAGCTGAGGAATATATATAATCCATTTTTAAAACGAATTTTGGAAATGCAATTGTAAAATTTCCATATATGTATACCTCCTTAAAATTAAAATCACACTTCTGTGTGTTAGTAGACTAAATACTAAGCTTAGATAAATCTTTCGTAGCACTTACCTTCAGAACAATAACAATATTTCTACTTAATGTGATTGTTACACTTCCATTACAATCACCAGGAGAAATACCAAGAAAATCTTTGGAATCATTAATCCTAGATAAATTAATAAATTTTAAAAACTTTGTCACACTCATCTTCTAATCACAATATTGAAAAAAACCGCATTAAATTATTGTAAATAACATAAGACACGCGGATTTTAGTTTCAATTATGGAAAGCATTTTTAAAATATCGATATTTTGAAAACATCGAAACAGACAAAAATATCGAAACAACAATCCATCGAATAATTACGTCCGACTTAGGTTGTGTGCATATATGTGACAATTCTACGATCTAGTTCACAATCCAGAATATAATTACATTGAAAGCCGTAATTTGTAGTATGCTGCAAATAGGTAGGTCGATTATCATGGCTGATTGCCAGAGCTTCAAGATGCCAGGAAAAAAACGTGAATTCATTGCAAGACTTGGGCGAAGAAAATTATTTATTTATGCGAACAGCATGAAGGAAATATATATATTCTCATTTATTGCCCTTTTCGACTTAAATTATTTCTGTGTTTTTAAGTGTTAAAAAAAAAAACACTCATTTGCATTTCCACACAAATTGATGGATATTGTTAGATTTTGATATCAGTCCACGGTAGCAATGGCTGTTGTTTGTAAAAATACGTTATCAGTGCTTTGACTGTAGTTTAAAGTTAGCACACAATTTGATTGGAAAAATTTATATCGACAAAAAGTTCCAGTTTCAAATATGAAAGTGTATAGAAAAAAGTGAGAATGTGTTGCAACTCGAAAGCAACTACTTATTCGTGAAACACTCAAAATTAAAACTCCAGAATGCTATACATTCTTCAGGTTTATGTTGCATTAAGCGTCAAATTCGTTGTTGGGTTTGGCTTTTGCGTTCACACTAGCGATAAGAGCAAAACACCATGCGTCGTACCATTTTTTCCATTGTCTCTCATATCATATTCCTAATAATGCAAGCATGGAAATAATAAAAAAAAATATTAGTTTCTAACGGGATTACAATTCGACCATTTCGGTGCCCATTTCTCCTATTGTCACTCTTTGACCACAGACTAAAAGTTCGGGATAAACGTAATCATAGACAAAATTGCAATCATAGAAACGAATGTACCGGATTTCTCGATTAATCGTCTGCCTAGTAAATTATTCTTTAGTTCGATTACTGCATTGTTAAATAAAAATCCCAATTTTGTAGGTGGTTCTAATTCCAAAACCTTAACACTTTATTATTCATTAACAGCGTTTATAACTTCTTACTTACTTATTGGTCTTAACACGACAGTATTCTCTCTAAAACTGTGCTTGCTGCACAATCGCTTATGTAGTCGATTAGAGTAAATAAAGTTAAGCGTGAAGCGGTTGAGACTTTGCGAGAAGGCTCAGATTTGCAAGGAGCAATGAATGAAGTGGAGATGAACAAATTTACAGCCAGCTGCAAACAGCTCAGTCGCTAAAGAATATTGAACAGAATAGAGCAATATGAAATTGGTTTAATTGGTTTGTGACTGCTTGCTTCAAGTATTGGGAAGCGGTTCGTAGCATCCACCTACATAGTTGCACCGGAACTCTTTATTACGATTAGTCCTCATACATATTTTTGACAAGAAAGCAGAGATATTACCAATCGTAGACAGCTTTAGTAACTTATAAGACTTCTGCACAATTGCCTACTTTGAACGGGGTGTAACATTCGAAAGTCTGCACCATTTTGTTGTGTAGTGTGTTCAGCTGATAATAAAATGTTAAACTATGTTTTGGCAATTATTTAAAAAAAAATTACATGGTGAAATAGCTAACAATTATAGCAGTTAGAAATTCAATCAAATTGGGTAGTTATGCCATGTTTTGTTCGTTAGTTAAAATGTATGCCCTTGTATTGAGTTATGAATTTATAGTTTCATCAAGTTCTTTTCGACGTTTAAAAAATAAGTTGGGTTGGACTAACGTCGCCATTCAATTAGGTCTACTTTGAGATTGTCATATGTATTTGTGTAATGCAACAGAAAATGCGATAACGTAGCATATATGAAATTAAGTGATAACAAATGCGGTAGTTGATAGTAATTGATGATACTTTAATAATTTTTATTTAGTATTAAACAGAACGTGGCAGATTGAACTCTTTGCAAGATAAGAATTTGTTCCGTTTTTTGTGTATAAATTTAGTAGAGGATAGAACGTGGCAGCGTAAAGTACGTGGTGTTTTTAAGTACGTGGTTTGTGTAATCAGGTGAAAAGTTTTATTCAGGTTACAAAATATTGTATTATTTTATGTTTGTAAATATCTTGGCTTGTTATACAACCTTGAGATAACATTGCATTTAATTAAAGAGTGCTTACAATTTATTTTCATATTTTTACTTGTTATAATATTATAAGTTGCAGATGTGTTAGATTTGCTGCTGTAAATTGTCCGGGCGAATGTTTAGAAATGTAATCAATTTAGGGTTGGTCAGTCAAGTGGGAGGTTTCGTGGTTCTTACGTTACTCGACAAATAATGAACTCGCAAATGATAACATTTGTTTTGTAGGGCTTGTATTTTACTGCAGAAAATGAGCATTATCCTCCTGTGATGCACTTGAAATAATAATTACAGTTTTTTTTTCATACATGTTTAAATTTAATTTTTATTTTCATATATCGAAATGACAGTTTTTAATAAAATTAAATTATTATTATTATATTAAATAAATGAATAATTTTGTTTAAACCGCAGTGTAAAGTATGAAGGTAATTTTTGTAAGATAGAGTATGCGGAAAACAACGCCAACATTTAAATTTTTCCAGAATTGCTGAGTTGTCAGTATCAGTAGCAAAACAATTTAATAATAATAATAATCAGTTGTATCACAAATTTTGATTGGAGAATACTATTGCGAAAACCGCCTCTAGCTAATTTTAAGTCCCAACCTTAAAAAAAATAAATTTTCGTAAGTGAATCGTCACTAGGTGTTTCATAATTTTCCTGAATTTCTAAAGTTTTTACCAAAAAAAACTTACAAGTTCTTTTCACTTAATGGTTTTTGAATTAATAATATGAGTTTTGTGAAGGTAATGCCTTTTGTTACTGCGAAATAGCGGAAGACACTATTCCGAAGTATTACCTGATTGGGTTTTTTTTTATTAGCTTTAGATAATCGATAAAAAGGTAAAAGACTGACTGAATTATTGAATAATTATTATTTACATAATTGTAGAAAAAAAATGTTTCGTATAAGATGTGCAATGTACTGTAGATTGGGTATAGGACATACAGCTTTGACGTCAAAATGTTAGGGAATTGAGGAAAATACGAACAAATTATTGTCGTAGCTTGTTAGGATATATGCCAAAAAGCTTAGAGGTATTTAAAAGAACAAAAGTCTAAATGGGGAATGTTCGCTTTAGTATCCCTTTTTGAAGAGGTTTTGCGCAAAGGGGGAGGCGGCTGGGGGCTTGCTACCCCCCTCATTTGAAAGGTAATGAATGGAGCTTTTGAATAAGATTCATTCACCGAGGTGGAATACGGGATTACTTCATTTCCAATATGTAAGGGGATGTACGTAACACTTTTGTTAGTGAAGATCCATCTATCCATATAGACTTCAACTCGTTTAAAGTAATTTA
The DNA here is from genome assembly GCF_001853355.1 of Bactrocera latifrons. Classification (NCBI taxonomy): domain Eukaryota; kingdom Metazoa; phylum Arthropoda; class Insecta; order Diptera; family Tephritidae; genus Bactrocera; species Bactrocera latifrons. The sequence continues at coordinate 419,011 of NW_017536052.1, read as the reverse complement.
CCTTTCCGGGTCCATTCTACAATTTGATTTAGTAAAGATTGCATTCTGTGCCGGTCGTAATGATGCAGATGATACGCAAATGTGGCGATTGCGCAGTTTAGCGGCGTAGGCATGTCGATAGTAAATAAAATGTATAAGAGTGGACCCAGGACACTTCCTTGGTAACGTAGTATATGATTGTCGTTGCTTAATTCTGAAGTAGCGGTTGTTCAGGTAAGGTAACTAGATCGGTTAGATACTGTGGAAAGTTAAGTTTTAATTTAAGAAGTAAGCCATGGTGCCATCCTCTATCGAACGTCTGGGATACGTCAAGGAAAAGAGCTGTGCAATTTTGCTTTTTTTCCATCGCATCTTCAATGCTCGTTATTCGATGAACTTGATCGATTGTGGAATGTTGAGATCTAAATCCAAATTGATGAATGGGTATAAGTTCCTTTATTAATATTTTGCAGTCATTTTTCTATTGAACGTAAAAAAAAATTTTATAAAACATTTTATAAATAAACCGAAAAACTAGCTCCATAATTTTCTACATATTATAAAAAGTTATGAAAAAAAAGTTATGAAATATAAAAAATTATGAAATTTTATAAATTAATGTGGTTTTAAACCTTTACAGAATTATAAAATAATTCGTTTTTTATTGAATAGTTTTGATTTCTTACCAGATAATCTTTCTGGAAATATTCTATAAGATCCCAGCAACGATTATCAAATGATAATCCTTTCCAAGGTTGACTTTCGTTCATTAAAGCTTTCTTTTCATATTTATGCTGATGTTTTTTGTGGGATTGAGGTCAGAAGAGTGAACAGACTTAGCCATTATCTCAACACTGTTGACTCTACTCTACTTTTTTAGCGTACCTACTTATTGACACAGGGCCACATATCCGTTTAAGCGCCGCCTAATTTTATTTTTTCTCGTTTTTATCATAGTTGTTTTATCTTAAAAACAATCTACGTCACAATGCTTGCTAAGATGGCGTTTACATGGGGACTTTTGTCACTTATTATGGGCAAATTATCTTTTGGTACCAATCTGTGCGTTCACACTTAGGAAAAGAGTTCAGCAACTCGAGTTTTAGTGTCTTCCTTATCATAAAATTTTCGAAAATGTTTGTGCGTTTCGGCTACGCGACTCTTACAGCGTGATGCATAGTTCATTTTTATGTTGGCCTCATATAATGCTTAGGAGGAATTAGAAACTATGAATAATAGCCGCTATTAATTGTTTCAAAGAAATGCTCTCTTTCGTAATTTTGTTACTACTTCTAAATTTTTTCTATTTACTATAAAATATTCATGAATAAAATGATATATAAATTGCATTTAAAACAACTAAAAACGAAAGTGTATTAATATTTTTATGTAATTTAAAACAGTAGAAGTAACTTCGTTTTTATTAAAATAAATTTATAAACAATATTATCACATTTAATTTTTGATATTATATGTACATATGTTCGTATTTTTTCAAATTAAGAAATTAAACTCATAAAAGTTTATAATATGTGTGTCAAGAAAATTTTGAAAAATATGTGAGTTTATAAATTCTTATTAGTTTTTGTTTTTTCGGGACATTTGTTTTTAAGAATAATTCGTAAAATGATCACAGCAATATGAAACATGCATGTGTATTTAAACAATGTATAGATATGTATATATTTATAATATGTATTCAAGTGTTATCAGTAACCTTATTCTGATGAAGGCTTTTATCCGAATACAAATTTACCATGTCCGATCGCAGTATGAATAGTTGTGAAATATATTTGTTAGAGAACTTTGTATTGCACTCATTCATGTAACATCATTTAAGTAATACGCGTTTTCACAACGAATATTGCTTCAATGTACGGAATACTTCGGAAACATCGTAATGGTCTTCATCATCGTAATCTCTTCCGCTGATAGAGTACAATCAGGCGCAAATCTTGTCAGCAACTCTTGTGTCTGTTCAAATATGCGTTTATAAGAAAGATCTGGTGGACAAAGCACCCACAGAGGGATAACGTCTTCATCATCATACCGATGATTATCTCAGTTTAGTAATGTTCATTCGATGTAAGTTATAATAGTAAAATTGCTTGATGAAGATCGTGTCTTTAAGATAAGATTAGATAAATAACTGAGGAATGCACTGCGACCTTAGGTCTATTGTGCACTCTCCTAACTAGTGCTAGCGAGGCGATGTGATCCCTATCCGGAAACATGGCTCCAAGGGCCTTCGTCCTGCGCCTAAAGACTGCAATGCAGTCGATTAACAGGAGCTCCGGTGTTTCAGGGTCCCTGTCGCAAAACCGACAGTTGGCGCAAGATGATAGGCCCATGTTAGCTAAGTGCCTTTTCAGCTTGCAGGTGCCGATATAAAATGCAACCAGGATCCTGAGTTTGATTCTTGTGAGGTTAATTAACGAATTGAACCTCTTCTGGTTATACCCCCCAACTAGCAGCTTGGAATGACGCATACCATACGCTCGCTGCCAATATCTTTCCCTGCACACTCTTTCTATACAGCTCAGTGACTTATTGAGTTTGGTTTTTGTTCGTCGAGAGAACTTTGCTCCTCAATTGGGTACTCAGTGCGAAGTAGCACCTGTTGGCAAGAGTTATCTTACAAAAGTTGTACCTGCTCGATTAAGTTCCGCAGCTCGAATATTTTCTCCAGCAGCAGGTTGTTGTCGGTGGCGGTGTCGGCTTTAATCTTTCACACCATACAGTTTATGGAATCTTATACGCGATGTTGAGAAGGCTTCTCCCACGGTAGTTGGCGCAGATTGTGGGGTCTCCTTTTTTGTGGATTGGGCATAGCACACTTAAATTCCAATCATTGGGCACGCTTTCTTCCGACCATATTTTACAAAGAAGCTGATGCATGCTCCTTACCAGTGCTTCGCCGCCGTGTTTGAATAGCTCGGCTGGCAATCCATCGGCCCTCACCGCTTTGCTGGTTTTCAGGTGGGTAATTGCTATTCGAACACCTTTATGGTCGGGTAATGGAACGTCTGCTCCATCGTCATCAATTGGGGAATCGGGTTCGCCGTCTCCTTGCGTTGTACGTACTGCCATTCTGCAGGCTGCAGAAGTGGTACCTCTATAATTTAAGTATGCTCTGGGCATCGGTGACTAGATCACTTTTGGGGTTTCTTCTGTAAGCCGCCGCATTTTTTCGTAGAGTTCTTCATACTCACGCATTTCGGCCTCATTCTTTTTCTGTCTGCAAACGCGTCTCGCTTCCCTCTTCCCTCCAATCTATCCCATCCCGCACGTGCTGTCGTCGATCGAAACGTTTCGAGGTAGGCAGTCTGTTTTCTCTCTGCTGCGACACGTAAGGAGTTTTAAATGCCACAGTTCCCTTGCACCTAATTGTTGTTGACGAGTGCAGGAGTGCAAGCCGAGTAGAAAATCGTTCGGCTGTCTGTTATAATTGCAGCTGCTCGACGTCGAACTTTCCTTGTGTTCATTGACGTGCGCTCTTTGATCTGGAGGCAGCCAGGTAGCTTGATGTATTTTCTTGTGCTGAAATCTAGTACTACAGATAACCATATTTTGGGCCCCGGCGAAGTCAATCAGCCTCAACCCATTTATGGATGTTTCGTTGAAGAGGCTGAATTTACCGACCATAGTGCCAAAGATACCTTTTTTGCCCACCAAGGCTTTAAAATCGCCAAGCACGATTCACTTTCCCAATTAAGGGACCGGAAGGTGCATGCCCTCAATTCGTAGTCCTTATTTCGTTTGCCATGGTCGTCATTAAAAGGGGGGTCACTCATCCGAGGCTTGTTGTTCCCTGTCATTGGTATGATTTTATACGTGGCGAGTCCCAAACCCAGCGCACAACCTTGCGGAGAGGATGTTTCGCCTTCTCACTTTAGCTCGCCTTCAAACGGATGTTCTTATGCTACCCAGAGGATACTTGGTCAAAGACCGGGGTCGTGAGCTGCTTGAGTCATATGTAAAAGAATCGCTTCTGGCCACTCCCAAGTGAACTTCTACACATGGCCCTATCCTCCAAAAACAGTATTATTAAATTACTACGCGGTTGATACTACAGGTGGACAAAACTGAACCCCTTCCATGTCCACAAAATTCCGTTAATTGAAAAATAAAGTGTTCAAAATATATATCAATTCAAGTTAAAAATTTGTTACAGGGTATCACAGCTGGGTCATCAGTGATTAAAAAAATTTCGAAAAATGGGTATTAAGTTTAATTTTCATATCTCCCAAACAACTAAACCTTTATCCACCCGAAGTTACCAANAGGTGCATGCCCTCAATTCGTAGTCCTTATTTCGTTTGCCATGGTCGTCATTAAAAGGGGGGTCACTCATCCGAGGCTTGTTGTTCCCTGTCATTGGTATAATTTTTTACGTGGCGGGTCCCAAACCCAGCGCACAACCTTACGGAGAGGATGTTTCGCCCTCTCACTTTAGCTCGCCTTCAAACGGATGTTCTTAGGCTACCCAGAGGATACTTAGTCAAAGACCGGAAGTCGTGAGCTGCTTGAGTCATATGTAAAAGAATCGCTTCGGGCCACTCCCAAGTGAACTTCTACACATGACCCTATCCTCCAAAAACAGTATTATTAAATTACTATGCGGTTGATACTACAGGTGGACAAAACTGAACCACTTCCATGTCCACAAAATGCCGTTAATTGAAAAATAAAGTGTTCAAAATATATATCAATTCAAGTTAAAAATTTGGTACAGAGTATCACAGCTGGGTCATCAGTGATTAAAAAAATTTCGAAAAATGGGTATTAAGTTTAATTTTCATATCTCCCAAACAACTAAACCTTTATCCACCCGAAGTTACCAAWGGTGCGACAACTCTCACACATCGGAAGAATAATTATTTCTAACTGTAAGCATAAAACATCAGTTTTAAATACGATTAAATGTTAAAATTGAAGACATGAGGGGACACCGCCCACTCTTTTGTGAAATTCCATATAAATGAATGTTCAGCACTATGTGCTGTTCAAGTTTTGTTTATTATTAAAACCAAGTTAAAATTTTGAAATATACATTTTTTATTCAGCACGATGTGGTGTTAAACTCCAAATTATAATTTTTATAGTATGTACTATTTATTCAGTACTATGTGCTGTTGTTAAAATGAATTACAACTGATCTTAGAAGCCCTGCTTGATTTCCCTACACTTGCCACAATTTTGGCGCTACTGCACCTGATGCTGTTGTTAAACTGTACCTTTTGTTGTTGTTGTTTAGACAACAGGTGAATCGCTACTACCGCGCTTATGTTGTTGTAGCGAAGAGTTTGCCAGTTCATGGGAAAATGCTGACGCGGACTATTCCCTTGCTTGCTGGCTAGCGTGGAGTAGTTCTAAGAACGCTACAGAGGGCAGATTAGCAGACTAATGTGTTAACTTATATCAGAAAATATTCTACCAATCTGAACAAATTTTGGTGCAATATTCTTACGGTTCTGCTCATAGTAGGCTTTATGCAGAAAATATCGGTCAGTGGGTAAGGTATCTTAATGAAATTTGGTGAGAATATTCTTTKATAACATGTTAATWAATTTTAKTTTATAAAGTTTTGTAAACACCTGGTTATATTTTTTTCAAATTCCGGGACGTACCGGGGAAAAGCCCTTGACCTAACAATGAACGATGGGTTTTTCTAATGAAAATATGCATATGTTTTGATAAATTTAGGCTTTTTAGTAATACAAACTTAGTTTTCTACTCCTTATTCTCAGGCTCTTCACTGAAAATACGGGAATAATTACTGTCTACAAGAATGATATAGGTATACAATTACATTATTAGCCTTCCGCATAAGAAAAAGAAAATTTTTGTTGATTTGTTTCGCCAACAAATAACAATATTTTGCGCTTTAATCCAAGGTGGGATCAAACGGTATCCTTTTTATTGACTACTTACCCAAAATGATTTTTCTCCAACATCGTGGAATTTCGATTTGTAGGCCGTAAAAGCTGTCGAATACAATTGAAAAATGTTATACATGGATAGGTACGGTTGTGGTCCGATTTCGCTAATTATCACATCGTAATCTAAGAACGTCAGGCTAATGTATTGTATTAAATTTATCAATTTGGTGAAACAGTTACTCAGATATAAGTTTTCATCCAATGTAGATGGCGCTACGTCTATTGTTTTTTCACCGTCTCCTAAAAGGGTTTTCTGTCTCATATGTATAGGATTAGTTATTTATTGAAATTTCTAACATAAACTTCTTAAGAGGCGGGACCACGGCCACTTTTTTAAAGTATTCAAATCGCCGGCGCTTTTCCCTAGTGCGATTTGCTCAAATCTCCTCACCATTCTGATAATTTTAAACTCTTGCAGCATGTTGCTTGAGAGTATAATAGTTTTGTTCACCTAATGGTTGTTTATAACACCCAAAACCAAATTACATAGAATAGGTTTATACAGATATAAATGATGACAAAACGAGTTGAATTTCGAGTGATTGTCTGTCCGCCTGTCTGTGCCAGCGATAACACGAGTAAAAATTGAGATATCTTGACGAAACTTGATACACTGGTTCCTTGTAAGGAGGACGAGTTCAAAGATGGGCGTAATACTGTAGTTTGGTATAATGAATCACAATAACGAGGAGTATATTGTCACCTAAAATGCAAAATAACGTTTCATCACCAAATTCGAAATTGAGTGTCTTATTGATTATGATTCACTATTACATTTTTTTCCACTCATGTTCCATTTTACTTCATTTGTTTCATTCATGCCACTGTAAATTTCCGAAAATGTTGTTACGTTACTTTGCATTTCAGGTGGTGATATGTGGTTTGAATATTTTTAAAAAGTGGACAATAAATCATTAACTAAATGCGCCAGAGACATTAAATTTAGCATCATGGCATGGATTGCCCAAGAGGGCTTCATAGGAGCAGTTATAAAAATTGGCGATTGGCGTGGCACCACTCACATTTACAATTTTCAACCGTTCCTACATTAGAGTATGAAAATGGGAGATGGTTTCACTTTCTAGTATACAAATCAAGAACTATATGGATAAAACCTTGTACAAATAGCTACTTCATCTTGCGGTCGCAAATTGTCGAAATCGGACTACAAAATTTCAGTCCAGACATCAAACATGTAGACCCCAATGCGTATGGTTGACTTTTTTCCAAAAATATCGGTCAATCAGTGATATATGTATATTTTTGAAATTAGGAATAGTATTTTCCTGATAATAGTATATCTGTATGCCAAAAATGGGTTCAATTAGACGAATATTTCCCTTAGCCAACATATACTTAATAAGACGATTTTCGAATTTCCGTCTCACTTATTCTACATATATACATAGATCAATATGTAAATTATTTTCATTACATTGAGTAAGCGTAGGCTTTATACAACTAACTAACTTTATGATAACATGCATTAATTTCAAAAATAGATAAAATTGGCTTAATAATACCCTATCTTCTTACCTTTTAATATGTAAGATCACTTAGCAAAATAACTGAACGAATAATATTGAATATACTATAGTTTAACGCCAAAAATATGCGACTTTATAACGGGTGATTTTTTAAGAGCTTGATAACTTTTT